>NW_020170411.1:0-49242 GCF_000524195.1 Echinococcus granulosus | reverse complement strand
AGCATTGTCAGAAGACAGGTCCAGCGTGGAGAAGGTGGATTGCTACCAATTGATCAGTGCTCTTTCCCATCGCCTGTTGTGTCTTTCATCCCAAGGTATTGGTAATACTCCCAAAAGCCTGCATTTTGACAAAGGATTCAGGATTTTGCCAATTTACCTTCTCTTTAATTGTTTTCTTTTGAGAGAAATTTTGAGGCAGTGCCTAAGTATGAAAATAGTCATGGAAATAAGAACTTGTATACGTACCTTACTTATCTGGTAATTGATATGTGCACTTTTGATTGCCATTTAACTGTGGAGGCCAATATTTCTATCCATAAATGAATGTCTACTGGTCTTTGATTACTAGCGCAACTTTGAGATCGGCTGATGATAATTCGAGTGTGGAATTGTTCCCCAAAAGGTGAGGTGTTTGGCAATCGACTAGGAGAATACGAGGTGTTTATTGAAAATGGTGACCAAGATACTCCTAAGCCATTTGAATAGTCCCACACATACTGAAAACGATGTTAGGTGGTAATTTAGAGTGTCTCGGTAGTGTTCAGTAAAAAAAATCAGGGGCCCGTTACCACGAGTCATGCTGTACTGATGTGTCGTCTCTGCCCAGGTTCAGTGCGGCACCGGCCCCTGTCCCTACTCTATAATCTTAACAGTTTGTAAAATTCTCTCAAACCATGACTGTTTTGCGCATTTACGTTCCAAGGGTTAGGTGCATCCGTTGATTAAAAGTGGCTAGACATTATTATTGGAAGTGCAAAATAAACTGCTAATATACCATAATTTCGCCATAAAAGGGCAAAGATCTAAACTCGAGAAATGCAGTTCCTCGCATTTCCTTGCATTTGCAAATGTCAAATGCAGTTTGTTTCATAAGAAGCATACACAACCAAAAAAGTTTGGGTTCTAGCTATAATTAACAATTTTTTCGGAACTGCCTACGCCAGCAAGTATTGCGATTTGTATTTAAATCCGAGTAAGGGGGTTGGTGTTTGTGGAAATATAGGAATTGTCGATTATTTTGAAGTCCAACCACTTTGGGTAAGCGTGTGAGGGTTCGATGCTGCATTTCGTGGAGCCTTAAATTTGAATGAAGGTAACCGAAAGCCACGGTACTAAATCTACTCAATTTCACTAGTTAAGTAATAAATTCATTAAAATAACTCACCCACGAATTTAATTCCTTCTTGGCTACAAAATGTTGGGAGTTAGTCTCGATTGCCATACTTTGTTGCAGCCCTTCCGATACCGGATAGAATGGTAAGTTTTTTCATTAAATGTACTTTGTGTCCATAATTTCTACTTTTATTTTTTTTTGCATTTACCAAAGATACTTAAAAATTTAAAAGGGATTGCCTGCATCAAATCAAGAGTAAAGAAATTATTAATAGAATTTGCATAAGCAGAGTATATCGTGCGACAAATTGAAGCCATTTTAAATAACACTTGAAATCGGCTTATTACCTTTGAATAGGGTGTGTCATTGCATTGGCTTCTGCTTCATATATCGTCTTTAGGTTCCATCGCACTTCTTAACACTGCGTGTTTGCCGTGGACGGTCAATTGAATCCAGATTACGATATGAATGGGACAATAGGCCCACCAAATTCTGTACCTACTCTCCCATTTTAAACGGTCGGTTTGCGCCCACTGCCCAAAAAATAACAAAGGGGTGCAGTACCACACCGGTCGGTTTGAAAGCTTGTATTAGTTGCTCGAATCGAGCGTCCCTTTCTCCTGCTGTCGTGAGCTGATTGCCCAATCGTGTAGGGGTGAATTCTCTCGAACTCCTAACCAGCTAATAAGCAAACTAGACTTCGGCACAGATGACTTTTTAAGGACTTGTATAGGTGAGCAGAGGGGGTTAGAACCAGTGCCCACGGCACTCGATGGTTTCACTCGCGCGTAATTGTGCTAACTGATCCACCTTGGCAAGGTGAACTTGCCAAGGTGACCGTTAGTGCACTTAAAATTCAGCTGTGCTTGATGTCAGTCAATCAAGAGGGTGTGAGCAAAACTGTCTTAAGCATCAGGAAATTAACCATTACAAATGAATCTTCCAGAAAATCAAAAAGGAACGCTTTTTGGGGTTGCAGGCATCTTCAGTACCTACATTGAACATTCGTTTAGAATCGCCAGTGAAGATCGAAGGTAGCTTCAACCGACACAGGTTCCACAAAACTCACCTATTTGGTCTGCCTAGTTAGGTTATCGAAATTTGGATCCAGTTTATGCACAATTACCATCAATTTATTTCCGTAAATCAAACTAACACTTATTACGAGACCGTGGCTTCTACTCAATAAAGTTGGTTGAATTTCCCACCTAAAATTATGCTTCCCCCGTCGCACTTTCTGGAATGTGAGTGAAGTCGTGCTACGACCATTTCAATCTAAGCAACCTATTTTAATCGAAAACACCAAACATGAAGAAAGACAGTTGTTTTACTGAAGTATCAGTCATTTTAAATAGTATAGGGTGCACATGTTTAAATCTACGCAACTCACTTTGAAGGTGGAAGTGTAAATGGGCCAGTAGCGCGCTTGAGGGGAGCAGTGTATTGGAGGTCTCCGATCATGTCATGCGCGTTTTCTTTTGGGGTATTATGACATCACCTATTTATTCCATCCTTTTCACAGATTGTCAGTACTTGCTCACACAATACCAAAATATCCTTTTAGCATGCTTTTCCTACCACCCATCGAACGAATATTAAATCCTTTAAACAAAGAGATCGTGTATAATAGGAAATATTATGAAATCCACCCAAACTAGCATAAATCTCCATGTATGGTCGCCTGAGTTAACAGTGGTTTTAGGCGAATGCTTCTGTGTTTATTGAAGTTCATCAACCTGCCTTCCAACGAAGTTCCTTAGATTAATTTTCCTTTTTTTTAGGTATTTTAACCAGGTCCCTATTAAGTACTACCTCCAATAGTTATCAGCCTCACGAATGTGCGTATTCATCAACTAGTCTTTCATCTTGTATCGCGAGGATTTGCCTACGGTTCTCCATCCCCTACATACACCAATAATAAACTATTCTTTTGTAGTGATATAATTCTAGGGTAGAATATGTACTGTCGCCGTACAGAAGGGCTTGGTTTATTGACATGGCCCTCAGGCCAGCCTGCCCGGAGATGATACAGTGGAGAAGCCCCTAAGTGTCCCATTACCAAAATCGAGAGTTAAACAAACGAGTGACGTATTGCAGGTGTGCCATATTACGGCTCCAGGGAAGATTAAGAACGCTGGAGTAGTTATATTGTGCTATATTTGCAAGTGCTATTAAGCACGACTAATTAATCTTTACATGGCGAAACTCTCCTCGTTCAGTCAAGACAGCATCATCTCTTGATTATGATTTAATACCGTAAGTATCTCCACACAGGTGAGTTTAATGATAGTAAACAGGTTGACGATACCCAAGCTACCCACGTACAGGTTGTGTTAAGGCGCCACCCCAAAACGCCCTCCACAGAAATCTGACTGCTGCTCCAAAAAGGCCAGACCTCTCGAACCCAACTTAACTTAAGTTTTGGCTGACAATGCAAGCTCATCAAGATGAATGCGCTTCACTACTGCTACATTTACTCTGAGTTGCGCAATTGTGCTTCTAGGCATCAGGCTAGATTCATGTTGGCTTCACACACAAAAGATGGGTCTAAGCTCTTCTGAACTGCCATAATACGATTAACATACAGTCATTCACCTCTACCTTTAAAACCAGGCAAAAGTCTACGATGTTCATTGTAACTGCGCAGATTTTAGCATTTAATTTTAGCAATGGAGTTGATGAAATAAAAAAATCAAAGCCTTTTGTAAATGATTCACTATAAAGTTCAATTTGGTGGCTTAAAGCATTTAAGGAAAGCGGGACATACCGGAGGTGGTTAACTTCTAGTGGAATTTTTCTCTCGGGCTGTGAGAGACATATTTAATAGACCGAAGATTCGCCTTCGTCTTTTTTGTTCAACAATGCTAAACACTTCATCAACAAATTACTAATTGCCCTCACCTCTCGTTTGAAACTTGTTAAGCATATTTAAAAGTTTAAGTGAGTATATAACTCATCAATTTGCGAGATTTTATTTGCAAACGAAACTTTGTTAAGGCATCAAGGGGATGTTTTCTCAAGTATACTAAAAGGCGAAGAAAAAACAAGATTCTGATAACAAAAGACTAGCAGTCATGGGAGAGAAGAAAAGGGCAAACAGGCATGCCAAAGGTAAGTCTCTGACAGTTCTTCATTTAGCACTGACTGCTCATGCAAATGAAATTCCCTCCACTTGCCGCATTGATCATCAAGTGATGCTGTTTGAGCAATCACCTAGTTTCGTGGAGACTCGCGCACTAAATCATGATTTGTGAAAAGATGTCACCAACTTTTCCATCAAAACTAAGTGTTAATTTATATAACTTTTTGTATTTATACAATTTTAGCCAGTGACATTTCGTCATCGTCACCGCTGAGTCGATTTAACCTAGGTAAAGTTGCGCCACAAAAATGGATTTGATGCATAATAGAAAGTCTGAAGTGATATTACGGTAGTACTGAAGCATGACCGAATGAAGTGTATGCTAGTGGCGTACTCAAGTTGATGACTGAAATCAGGTCTTTAGTTTTGCGGGAGCGTTGGTTAGCCACGTTCCACCTCAAAATTGGTTAATGTCAGCTACTACCATGCTTGCGTTCCAAGTGGCCGTACAAAGGAAAAAAGTAATTCTAGGTTAATCATCCAAGAAGCTGTTAGGAGTAGACATTACGAGTTGAGAATGGTAAATGCGTATTTCGCCAATTTACAAAATACGATTTGCACCTTTACCTCCCATACTTTATAGCCAGCACATCCCACAGTCCACTCCAGAACTTCATGCGTTTTCAGCCAGATAAGTTGACTTTGGATTGCCGTTTTAGCACAACTTTTGTGAATCACGAGGTCAATATTTGCATCCCCTGTCACTCAAAATACTCCAAGTTCGGGTAAAATCAAGTTTGGCGACTAAAATGAAACTCTCATTGTATCTTAAGCCAGGTTTGAAGGTACTACTTTAACAATATTGAATCAACAAAAACAATGCGAAAAGGTGAAGGTTCGTTGTACGATTTAAACGACTGGGTACTGGAGGAGAATGGCATTACCGCTTTCGCTCTCCTAACAGATAGGTCAACAAATTTCACATTACTACATTGTTTTGTGGGGAGTGAATTAGGGTTGTCCTTCCCTCCATAATCGAGGGTACCTCAAAGACAGAGGAGTATTGTGGATAAAATCTTGTCGCACAATCCAAAACACAGGGTTGAATTCTTCACTGTTTTAATCTTCAGGCAACACTGTTCATTGCAGTCTCGTGAGACATGATCATTCCATTGCGCCGATATCTATCATACTCAAAAAGCCTAAACGAAGAAATAATTACACTAAGATTTCCAGCAGCAGCAAATCATCATCCTTCTATCCATCCTAAGTACCAGCTAGCCAGTTGATTAGCACGATTTTCGTCATCGTCAACCAACTAAATAGTTTTGTTACGGAGATGCTTACCGTATCTATATTAAGATATCGAATGGGTGCAAATGCAGTACCTCTTCTACTTCCCTACTAGCTCAGTAGAACCGACATAGATACGGCTGGGCAGCTCCGAAGTGGAAACAGCTTTGCGAGGGGGAATGGAAGCGAAAACACTTCCCCCACAGAATAATCTTCATTCTCATCCTTCATTACACGACTGCTTTTAGGCCAGTGCTCCAACTAGTGGTAATGGACACGCGTGATGACCAGCACATTACCCGTCGAAGAATCTAGTTCCCAAGCAGGACGGAAATCCATACCTTTTAAAACTGCTGAGACAAAGTAGTAGCGCTGCGGTCCAATATCTCGATTGCACGCGTATTCGATGACTGGAGCGATTAGTTTTTGGGGGTTTTTTGACAGCATTGACTATGTTCTGATGCCTGATGCAGGAGAGTGACCAAGGGGAGCGCCAGAGACAGTACTCAGAAGGAGAAGGTGGCTATTTAGTACTTCAATTATTCGTTTAACTCCTCTTTTTGGTTACGTTGGCACTTAAGGCTCCCCCCTTTTATTTCTGCTGGGATCCATGACCTCCAAGCTATGGCAGTAACCCCCCTTTTCGGCCCTTCTGCACGTTGGCAATGCTGTCCTACAAACCTAGTATAAGGTCTTCTTTCAACTTCAGGGAAGACTTGGAGTGCTGTGGGCGCCCAGAGGAACGAAAATTCGCTATTAAGATTCTCGTCTGAGTCAGGACCCATCATTGATGACATCTCATTGTCAAATTACTATTTCTTTAAAATCTCACCTTTGTGATATTTTACCTCCAGTAATTTACCTCTATACTTAAGGTTTTCAAACAAAATAGTGTCCATCTACCCCAAAATTACAAACTGCAGTTTGTAAAATACGAATAATTCACTCCTCTCAACATAAAAAACAATTCAAGGAATTTCCCATCGCACCATCTACCTTGTACTACGTGATCACAACTCACTCACTTTGATCCTGTCAATGTACTGTTTTTCTGCCAAGAAGAATAGATATTTATTTTCACTTCTTGTGATAGAACAACTAGTCCTCCCATCTGATGTCGAACGCTTCGACAGGAAATAATACAAGTCAAGGACTGTGAAATAGCTGAAAGCACATCTGGAGCCGCTCGGGAAATGTTCCAGCATTCTAAACATTCACAACCGAATCAGAGAACCACCAGATGCAAAAAGACATCGCTTGCGCACCCGCCACCATTGTTGGGTCACACCGAACTTCAGCTTCATTTTCGTCTACTCCAAAAATGGCACTGGAATCCAAGCACCCCTCCGGCACAGAGACACCGATTCGCGGCCCCAATAGGGTAGCTTGAAACGGTAATCGCACGAAGTTCTTTTCGTCGCAAATGAATCGGCGTCACCTTCTGTGTTGCAACAATGAAGTGCTTTTGCAAGTCATGCAAACACGTGTCACAGCGCCTAAAACCGATTCGATCCTACATAACACACCGCGAGCGCAAATACAGTTTCCAAAAACGCAAAACATGGCGGCTTTCTCTGGAGGTTTGTCTGTATCATAAAACAAATCCCTGAACACCAATAAAAGAGGTGCACAACCAGAGATCCCGTGTCACGCCTTTATTGGAACCCCTGACAAAGTAAAATGAGTACGACGGAGTAGCTAACTGCATGCTAACTTCGGGCAGGTAGATGGATGGACGGATGGGTGGGCTAACGGGTGGCAAAACGAGAAGGAGACAGCAGCGGGAAATGGAGCCCAAATTTGCGCCATACTCCGGCTCGGGCGTTAAGCTCGCGGACTCCAGACACAAAAGTGGGGAAGGGTAAGGGAGTAGACGCCATGAAAAAGTAGAGTAGCAGAGAAGATTCAAACAAATGCGCCACTTAGGAGAAAAAGAGGGAATCATATACAGGTGCTTGTGTGGACGGGTGAATGTGCACGTGGTGGGATCACAGGGAAGTGTAAATTTTGCAGAGAGCATCGGCTCCCGCGCTGGCAGCAAGAGGCATAGTTGGGTGCATGGCTACAGCATGGACAGACTCATTGTTCTTCACACGATGACACGTCATCTCTTGAACGCACGCCCTGCTCTCCAGATCCCACAGACGAATTGAGGAATCGTGACCTAGAAGAGTGGTGTAGGATTAGAGCGAGTTGCTAAAGCTAGATTTTACATCTTCAAAATCGTCGCTTACTTTACATAAACTAAATAATCGCTTTTCAGTCTAAGTGGCAGTTACTTAATACTCCCCAAAGTATTTAATTTCACCGTACCCGGATGAAAAGATACGACCGATGTGAAATAAGTAACAGTAAATGAGGGTCGTAAGCACATTCGTACGTCGCATGGGGGACACAGCCAAGAATCATGGAACAAAAAGGATGTAACCACAGCTGAGACGAAACTAGGTTAGTCCAACTGAGAAGGTCGACGAAGACACCTGGTGGAAAACTGTAGGTGTCCGTAGCCAAAGTTAAGAGCACAGAGTAATTTTATTGTCAGTGGTAGCGTCAGAGCAGTCCGGCTTTTGTGTGCCTGGATGAATCACTACATTCCACACACGCACACACGGTGTTTTGGCTTCGCATGAGGACCTATTTTTATGTAGCGAAGTGTGGGTGCATGTGCGAGTGCGCATGTTTGCGCCAAATTAGCCGCCAGCCAGAAGAGGCAGCAGTCAGTCGTGTCAATCACTAATGTGATTGCACCAACGCAAACGCTCGGGTGCGTGCACAAGTTCTGAGGGGTACCCGCATTCACACACAAGCGCGTAATAAAGTGAACTCGCTCTACTACCTTGCCAATCGCAAAATTTGCTAGGTCCCCATCAAGTCACTTTCCCATTGCTGACGGCGTAACGAGATTTAAAAATGTAAAACAATGAACATTCGTATACCCCGCCTCGCGATAAACGGCTAAAATGGCCTTTTAAATAAGACTTTTATTCTAATGCCTGGTAATCGTGCCCCACGACTAGACCAGTATGCTAAAAAAAGAGATTCACTAAAAGTAACCAACGTCACTTATGCCAAATTAATTGAATACGAAAAATTCCTTTTCACAATTCGATCGCAGGAGAAAAGGGTAGGAAATGAATGGACAGTAGAGGAGGGAAAACTAACTTACTTCCAGTGAGGACATAGAGGTCGTGAGGATCAACTGTAAGACAGGTAACGGCGTCGAGGTGGGTAACAATGGTTCCCACGCAAAAATTCCCCGATTCACCACCATTGCTGCCTCCCTGTCTGGTGATGTCGTAGAAGCGAATGCACCGGTCTTCATGGCCCGTTATGGCCAGCGAAAACGTCTGATACATGGTGATAGCATGGATTCCTCTAGGACCCCAACCAGCAGCAGGATAGGTCACCGAGTCTGCAAATAATAAAACGCCAAAATGTTAATCACAATTATCCCATGACTTCAGATGGTCCATTCACTCAAATTTCAATGCTTGAGTGAAGCCAGCAAGACCACGTACTGAGATTAACGTTGGAGTGGTGGTTGAATGGGTCGCCCTCGTTGAAGTTGGATTCGATGGCGGGTGTACGGGAAGGCGATTCGGTGGGAGGAGCCACCTTGTTGACAACCTTGCCTGTTTCCACATCGATAAGTGCGAGCCAACCAGTGCTGGTGCCAACTAGGCACTGGGTGGCGTTTGAGGGGTCCGGGCGACTGCTGAAGAACGTCACACTGGTCGGTCTACCCACTTCCGCCGGGTTGTCTAAAATAACCGTTTTTGCACAAGTGAGATTTCACGTTTCAACTGTCTCTTCTGAACCTTAATTTTATGCTTTACAAACTGGATGTTAATCACATCACGATTACCAAGTTACTCAACATTGACATTTGGCATTCGCAATTCAGAGCATGATCAAACAAATTCCAATTCCAGTACATAGCGCATTTCAAATCATTAAGGTAAAGTTGACATACCTATGCAGACACCCTTACCTCCTAAAGCCGCAAAATTTTGGTGGAACAACCCGTCAAGCTAAGTGAACTACTATCTTTTAGTTATCGCAGCTCATTAGTCAGTTATTTGTAGTGAATCTGACTCGTTAAAAGCTGCTACCCATAATAATAGCCGTTCATTTCGCCCATAACATCACAGTCCACATGCCGGCTATTATGCCTAGGTCTCTAACGCATTAAGTGACTCGGATGCAATAATAACTCACCAGAGGGTGTGATAAGTTCGCTAAGAAGGATGGTGCGAGAGGGGATGATGAGCTCAATGGGAAAGGGTGCCTCGTCATCGCCAGGTAACATATCCGACTGGAGGGGCCAGAAGGAGACCGCAGTGGCAGTATCCACAGACGCCAGCAGGGGGAGGCTGGGGTGTACAGATATCGACCAAACCGCGCATCCCGAGGAATCTGGACCTGAGCAAGAAGCCCGTTTAAATGCACTTTAAGGTAAAGATGACAATCTGCTAGTTTTCATCCTAATGCACAGGTTGCCAAGGCATGGTAATAGGTACCTGATATGCACAAGAGAGATGTGACTCAGCCACTGTAAAACGCAAATGACCTCGCCACCACCTCAGGGTGACAAATTCGCATTACATTTGGCTGACTTTTTAGTCTACCACTACTTACAAATTTCGGCATAGTAAACTCTCTCATTAGGTCATTAAATTTTGGAAGCGAGACGGAAGGCACGATAATCATTTAGAACTACATTAATGGAAAGTGCTAATGGAATGATAAAGTCATGAGTGAAGAAAAATACCGACAAAACCACACTTGGAAATTTATGGACTAAACTAGCAGTGAGAAGCTACGGCTGAACCTGGCTTACGTTTGAGCAGAGGACCGAACTCATTTATGCTCTGAGAGAGGGAGTAGAGATCGAAGTGTCCAGTGAAGGTATCGGGACGAGGGAGGCGCCAGCCACGGATGACTCCATCCAGACTGGAGGAGTAAACGGTGCTTGCACACTGGCCCACCGCTGGCACGGACACCGACAACACGGGGCCCATATGGCCTCGATAGATATGGACCGGATCGAGGTCAGGCGGGGCGTTGGCTAAAAGCATTGCAGCCATTTGATTGCCGTTCTTCGCATTGTTTGCGCTCTATACTCGGAGAAAGGCGAGAGCAAACTTAGTAATGTATATAAAACCATTTGAGGTGCCAGGATATCAGATACAAGCACACTTTCCGAGCATTTATCGGTCAAATGAAGGTTAGCTAGAGTTTGGAGGTACTAACAAGAATGAACAAAAAAATAAAGCGGACGCTGAAGTAGTAACAGGATATTAACGATGATCGACTAAAAACTCTAACATTTCTCATCTTTACCTGAAAGATAGCTATCACCATATGCTGTTAGAAGAAGCTCGAGAATCAAATATCTAGACGGTTGGCCTGAAGTAAACACATAGTATGGGGTATTTTTACAAAAGCCGAAACAGAAATCGATAGAATAAGTAGACTTACAGGTTTTGGAGACCCTGGACGACGCAAAGTCCACAACATGACTAGTCCATCTTCACCACCGGAGAAAAGATAGGGCTCACTGGGGTGAAAGGCAATGGAGCGAACCGAGTCAAAGTGACCCTTCAAACCGAACCTCTTCGTCCAAGGGCGTCGGGAGCCGGCCATCGCTGATGTTGAGGGCTGCTTTTGCCCAAGGCCCGATTCAGTCGATAGAAAGCCCCCAGTTTCACACTGTTCTACATCTATAATGAGGGGCAACAAGATTTGAGAACCAACTTTTGTGGAATTAAAATAGGGATCAGAGGCCGGAAACGCACCATTTCCGTTTTCAGATTCGTTCGCAACAGTAAGACTAGCGAGATCGCCCAAACCTACGGCCGCAGAAGCTCCATCCACTTCAACCTGATTGGTTGAGCTGAAGGGCGTCAAGTTAGAGGCACCAGGTGCATTATCGGGTTCTCCATCTAAGCCTGGCGCCTGTGGGCCCAAAGGCCAAACCGCCTCGCTCAGTTTAGACAGGGCCTCCGTTTCCCCACTCTCCTTATCCGAGAGCGAGTTTAGGAACTCCTAATTTTAAAGTCTCAGATGATCACCCTTCATTGCATTGATCTAGAAGAGATAGTGCTCTGCTTACCACCAAATTATTGTCAACACCAGTCTTCCGCCCGAATCTCTTGGGTTGTCCAGTTCGGGAATCAAAACCCGGAAGCAAAGATGATATCCCCTGTAAAATGTTTCCAAATGTCAAGAAAACTGGTATTAAGATTGCATTTTTTGCACTTCTTTAGTATAATATCGAAGAGGGAAGACTTACTCCTGGGGCTGGCTTATCGTCATTCCAAGGCGCTTCCGCGTCAACAGGAGGATTAGGCTTTTCATCCGACTTGGTCGCATTTTCCAAAAAATCGAAGGTACGAAGTACAGCCTCCTCATTCTCAGGCAATGTCAGGGAATTGCGGTTCGATGGACTGCAAGCATTAGGTAGATTAATAACCAATCCAAAGAAGCTAACATATAAATCTAGTGAAACGCAAACCTTTTCCTCAAAATATTTACTGATTCAGGATCTCCTAGATCCCCATTGGTTGCACAAAGTAGCTGACGCACACGACTTTGACGAATGGCTAAGACTGAATCTGTGTAGCCGACTTCTTGCAGAAAACTAATCGAATAAAAAAGCACAGCTCAGATAAACACGGGAATAGATACAACACCGGATTGCATTTCAGAGAGTTAAATAAGTCGTGGAACACTTTAATATATCCAATAACTCACTGCTTCAGTTTTAAACGGCTTTCCCGCCATTTAGCGTTGCTTTGAAGGGCCTGTTCCGTACAATGTGCTAATTGCCTGCCCGGATCCATTATATTCTTGTAATCCTTGGCGTTCTCAACCGAACTATCTGGACCAGATTTCGAGACCTCGTCTACTGATTTGTCTGTGTTATTATCAATGGAAGATTTCAACTGGTAGTATCGAACACGCTCCTGTTTGAGTGCATGTTCCAGCATCTTGATTCGACGGACCAAATCTTGTTTTATGTTTTCCTGGCCGCGTCGTTCACCCTGTAGGAATGCTATTCTTGCCTAAACCAGAGATAGCGGAAATGAAAAAGTGTACTTGTAGTTCAGCTCGTTCCATTTCCCATTGAGAACGCTGTAATTCCAGACGTGTCCATTCTGACTGAATAAAGTGGAGAACGCTCTGTATGGTATACTGTGCATGATTGTCCTTCTGTTCAATACTGCTATTCACTTCTGCTCTGTCGTAACCCCCAATGCCCTGCGAGGCGTAGACACCAGCTTCCTCCATTCTATTTATCTTCAGCGGCGATGAGAACCGGCATGTTGAGCGCGCATTGATGAACTAAAACAATCTAAGTAAATAAATTTCTCTTTGCAGTTAGTCAATACAATGACAAGTTGTACTCTAGCGCTGTGAGAGCTAACTATTTCAAATTTGGCTAATTTTCGCCTTAAAAAGCTGGGTGATGGCAACAATGGCTTTCAGTTATTATAGTAATCATTTCCAGCATTGGTTTTGAATAAATACGCAGCCTCTCTTGAGCTATTTCGAACTCTTTACATTTTAATATTTTTTTATTTTGGTTATGTCAGCTAGCTACCAGACAGCAGATGCTCCTTTTGAGGTTTAAAAAATTCACCTTCGGAGTATGAAAAGCACTTGCTGAAGTCTAAGCTGTTTTCACCCAGCACTTAAGAGTCAGCAGACCAAATTATCAAAAAACTTAATGCTTTTTATTAGCTTACACATTAGGTTCTGAGACCTTCGCGAATCCGAAAAAAGGTGTAATACTAGGTCAGAACTCATGCATTTGACCTACAGTAGGGCTTGGGGCTACTTACATGACCTAGAGGCCAGCTTACCCCACGAAGACACAGTGATGGGGACCCAAAGTGGTTTTTTTACCAAAACCGGGATATAAAAAACAATTGAGGCCATGTGTAGTCCTTGTTCGCTTTTGAGCGTCGGCCACGATGCCCACCCTGGTCAACCTCCCGCGTCAGCCATCACAAGATAATCGTTGTTGCATGGAAACACTCACGAGCCAATCATGCCAGTCATCAAATTTCTATGCTACTAAGGAGATGCTTGAGAGCGGCGCCATTGATGCGTCTTGGCAATTCTACTGGATTTAAAGTTGCGTCCCACATGGGGACTAGATTCTTCGACGGGTAATGTGCTGGTCATCACTCGTGTCCATTACCACTAGTTGGAGCACTGGCCTAAAAGCAGTCGTGTAATGAAGGATGAGAATGAAGATTATTCTGTGGGGGAAGTGTTTTCGCTTCCATTCCCCCTCGCAAAGCTGTTTCCACTTCGGAGCTGTCCAGCCGTATCTATGTCGGTTCTACCGAGCTAGTAGGGAAGTAGAAGAGGTACTGCATTTGCACCCATTCGATATCTTAATATAGATACGGTAAGCATCTCCATAACAAAACTATTTAGTCGGTTCATAGTGTCGCTTCCGCTGTCAATAGCTTTCCTGCAGATCACGGGACTTGGTTAACTGCCGAAGGCAGACGTCATTTGCAGCTTTTCTGATAGGAGTGGTCACCGATTCTCCTACCCAGAATACATAATTTTCTTTCGTCGCATTAAGGCCTAGCATTCGGTAAACGAAATCAAGGTGGTTGTCCTTTATAATCGGGCCTGCTTTTCGTTGCTACCAGTGTGGCATCCTGATTCTTCCCTGAGGTCGAGTGAAGACATAATACCAGGTCAGAATATGTGTTGCCAATATGTAGAAGGGATAAGTGGGAGCTACTGGCATGCTCTAAAAGCCAGTTCATCGAACGAATGCACATTAATTGAAACTTAAAGTAGTCCCTCTACCAAAACAGAGAAATTAATAACCAACCGACGCAATTCATACAAATGGTTACTATTTCAAGCTTGAAGTTGTTTTATTTCAGAGAAGCTAGAGTAAGACAATCTATTGTAATACGCTTACTATGTCAAACTCTCGCCTTTGGTTAAGGGTCACTTAGGGGCTCTGCTATTGCACCTCCGCCGGTCGGCATGACCCAAAGGCCATGCCAGTAATTACATAGCCCTTTTTATGTGAATAACATATAATCTGCTTCAGGATTGCCCTCTCTCGTTTTCAGTGAAGTCTCGGGTGCCTGGAAACTAACTCTAATATTCCAAATTAATGGGGTCTACTGTATGCCGTTTCCCCCGTCCTTAAATATCAGAATAATTTCAGCAATGACATCCACTTATCCTTATTGCATATTCCTTGCCTGTGCCTAAGGATTAAGTAAATTTTTGAAGTCGTTGACCACTGCAATCCCTCTCGTAATAATTTGCTGTCTTTTCAATTCAAAACACACATAAGTCAATTAGTTCGAAGAACAAAAAAAATAAAAAAATTAGTTTTCATCCAGCAAACTAATATCAAATACATCCGCCTCGCTACAATGTAGGAATCCAAATAGACAGGCACATTTTTCCTGCATTTTGCAACGCTCGACGGTGCAATAGTCATGGTCGCGATAACCGTCATAATAAAATTCGCTTCCATTTTTACCTTCGGACTGTTTTGAGTTAAAGGATCCTTTAGAATCATGAAATGACCCCTTGAAATCGTCTTCCAACAGGCCAAAATTAACAGCTTTATTTGGTGCGAACTTGGTCATGGTTTCATGCTCCATATTCGTCACCGTAACCCCTGTAGAGGGTGGATTCGACATTAAATTTTGAATGTCTCCCGCTGGAGTTCTGTGTTTTATAGGCTTGTAATGTTTTGTTATGAATTCAGCTTTGATTTCATTTCGAAAGTGTAGGTTCTCGGTAGATTTGAACTGAGACGTTGGACTCACGATTCCGATGAATTTGTCATGGATTTCATGCGATCCCAATCCAACTGATTCATTTGTCTCTTTCAGTGTATCATCAAAACCTTCGATTGGTGCTGGTGTTTCCCGACCTTGGAATTTATTCGAGTTCGCTTGGATTTCGAATCGTGAATGAGTAGATGTAATCTCGCTTTGCTCCATTTGTAAGACCACATACTTCGAAGGTTGCCGGGTGAAAAGACTTAGTGAATGGAATGTGCGGGTGTACTGACTTAGGATCACCTCTAGTTCGTTTTCAGTGGCATTTTCAATGAATTGGTTAAAATTTGCGTCGCTGCTGCCATCACCCTCCCCAGATCCTTCTTCAACACGGCTTAGGGTGGTTTCGTGATCATATATTTGTATAAATTTATCTAGCAAAGAAACTAAAATTCGTTGTTTTGTTCTTAACCTTGAATTTGTGGGGAAATCTGGGACCCGAAAAACTCCATGTTTCAACATTCTTTGAACGCTAGAATTACTGTCATTTGTACTGTAAAACCACTTAACTGCCTGTGGAGATAATTTGAGAGCTGCTTTCTGCAAAAATCTCAATATTAGGTCCGCTTGCTTATCAGCTTTCTTCGAAGCTACGCATTCCTGCTTTTTATTATCTGCCAGAACATGTGCTTTGAACCGTGAGTGTATCCGTGAAAGATAGGCGGAAAATGTCATTCGTGCTTGGTATTGAGTCATTGATTGGATTTGAACACCACCTTTTTCTCGCCTATAGAGCCTACTGATGTGCTCTGTGTCAGGAAGGTTTTCAATCGTTGAGGCGACATAATGAGGGTCATATGAGATATTATTTTCCTCATTTCTGCGCATTCCACAAAGACGTGGTACTCCTGATTCGTGACCACATCCAGCTAACAGACAAACGCCTCGTATACACACGGGCAAGGCTCCAATCTTCCTGTGGTAGAATGGAAGTCGCCCCAGAGTCTGGGAATAACATGTCGCTACACGATTCGCCTGTTCTCGTTTAACGTTTGAAGCTTGAAGGTTGAATCCAAGACCAATCATCAGGTACTCCGAGAGAACATTTGTAGTTAGACTGTGAATTGGTAGCACGGAGTCTGCATCATCGGCCTGCAGCGGCGGCATGTGAACCATGAGCTTTTCTTCATTGTCTTCATCCACTTCCGAGGCAAAGGGTTCATTGTCTCCTGGACTTGATAGACCTGTAAACATTCCGATGTTAACCTTAGGGGGTACGAGATTAGGATGAATTAAGGTGATTTCTCCGTCATTGTTCCTAGCCATCGTCCCAACCCTAAGCGAACTGGCCTTCTGCATAGCTAAAACGGCCATTGTAGCGGAAGCATGAGTGAGGAAATCCTCATTGACTCGACGGCCACCCCTCTGTATTGTACCGCTGGTTGCAACGGTGGGAGTGTGTGTCGGAGCTGAGGCCATGGAGAAACGCCATCTGGGCTGGGGAGTGTCTGTTATCTCTCCCTGGCTGTTGTCGTGGAGGAGACTGGCGTACTGCATCCAGGTATCCCCACAGGGGAAGATTCGGAGCCATCCACCGCAGCGTGCTGTTTCCTCTTGAAACCGACGCACAAGTTGCAGCTCTTCTGATGTCATCTCTTTCGAGGAGCTGGAGATTTTGGACTGAATTCTATTCAGTGGAAGTAATGTATCCGAATCCCCAACACAAGTAGAGTGTGATGGCTTTTGCATACCTGCTGTAAAATGAGAAAGTCGACGATAATCTTCGGCTGACAGGTCCCTGCCATCGAGTCCCAAGGAGATATGTAGTTATTAATCTAATAACTGCATTTATTTATTTTCAGACTGGTAACAAATCCTTCAGTGAAATGCCATCATTCTTTACGAATATATGTATAAAATTCCACTTTGCCATTCCATTGATTCCGTTTAAAACAGAAAAGCGGATCCAATGAAAGGTCAAAGTTGACTCATGCAAATGTACCAGAATAAAAATATGCAGGTATGAGCATAATAAAAAACAGGACTTATAAAATGTTGTGATTATGGTCGGGTGATCAAGCATAACAGTGGGGTTCTGGTGTAAATCTCATTCTCAAGTCTCCGATTACTTTCAAAGTGGTGCCTGATCCACATTGGTACGAGTAACAGCCATTTATAAAATGCCGTTAATAGTTGCAAAATGCAGTCGTTAAACTTGCCTATCAAAAGTAGATTTTGGCTCTCTTCATTGACGTATTTTTGGGCGGACACAAAGTAAGTAGGATGTTTGGGTGAAGTAAAATTTGGAGTTCCACAAGCTCCCTTTTTGCATCGCTTCGTTGGATCATAGCATATGATTCCAGCCAAGTTTAATAAGTCTGAGAGCATATTTGATTTTACTTTGAAGTCAAGAGGTGTATCACATGCTAAAGATGGTGATAGATTGACCTATTTAAAAACAAACGAAAGCGGCACTTTATTAAACTGTAAATCCTTGGCCCTCACCTATGTACTGTGATGAGTTAAAATACCTCAAGTAACCACGGCCGGAGATTTTCATCAACGATTACGTCGAACCCGTAGAGCTCGAAGCAATTGAACTTTGAGCTCATAAAAAGGCGACAAGCCTGGTTGATTGGGTCTTCAACCGCAATAAAAGCTTTGATTATGATGTCCTCTATACGAAGCATCAATGCCGCTGTGTCTTTACCTTCACCTCTCAAATACCTAGAATTAATAACCTCATGGAATGTCAGTATAATTTTAATTAACTATGAGTGTACAATGAACGAAGCTTACCGTAATAACGCACCAAGTGACCATTTGTTCCCAAAGTCTTCTATATCTGCGTCATCGTTGTGAACGAAGAAGCGATTTTTCTTGTTGACACTGTAGTTTGTCAGATGCATGCATAAATTTTTGTAGTGCTTAGAGCCCTTCTGGTAACGCACTGTCGCAAATCGCACCAATCCTTCCTCATAAATGTAGATTGTAAGAGGACAGTACGATGTAACTGCGACGTATAATCGCAAATCAAATTTGAAGCCATCAATTAACAGTGGATTTGATACATACTTAGAGACAATAACCTGATCCGTACTATTTATTGCATCGGGATTGCAAATAATGTGAATGCCCCTACCCCTAGAGGAGGCAATGGGTTTGACTATGTATGGTCCTTGGCCCTTTAAATAGCTCGATCGTAATTCAATTTGATCACATGGTAGAACAAAAGTCTTCGGAATTATATCAAAATTACTCAGTCCTTTTAAATATTGCATTCTTTTGATATTCTGAGCAAGCTTATCCTTTCTAGTAAGCTCGTATGACCGAGGAAAATGGTTGACTCTTTGAAAATCACACATAGCTCTGAGTTCTGTGGGCTTAATGTGGCTATTTGACCACATTAAGTTGAATTCGGAAGAAAGACTATTGACTTCAATAAAACCATGGCTTTGCATCATGCTTCGAAGAAGCCGACAGTCTGCCCTGTTTAGTTTAAAAGAAAGATTAAACTTTTCTGCTAGAGTTTTTACACTACTCTCTTTGCACATCATAACCGTTGGTGAGAAAATTAGAGTTGGAGTGCGGCGGTACACACCATTCCATGCCAAGCCAGGTTGTCGAACCGGAATAGGTGACAACGGAGCAAACCATGCAGACTCCGCTTTAATGTGCCTCAAAACAGGTCCAAATAAATACGACTTTGTAAATTCTTCTGACCTATGCGATTTCAACGAATTGGATCTTTGCCGCGATTTGGAATGCCATCTTCGAATTCTGCAGGGTTGAAAACCAGAACCATCATCCGTACTATGCAAACCGTTATATGATTTACCTTTTGGTTTTATATTTGCATCATAATCTACTATGGTGTTGTACATGTCGCTGTTACAACAACCGATATCTTCCTCTGATGAAGCATGTGGTGAATCAGCATTTAAATGTGCATTACGGTTTTTATAGTTCTCTTGATAATTTCTGTTAGCAATGAACGATTTCTCCAAAAAATATGCAGAAGACGGCATCATCAGTTGAACTAAATTGTGGCTTTGGCGGAAGCGTCATACTAAAGTAGCACACATGATCAACTCCAAAAGTATCCATTTAGCGCGCCACAAATTTCTATAGCATAGGCCATCATATATATGTACAGAAGAGTGATAAAAGAATATTTAACATTGACCAATGCTTAATCTCTTACACCTGTCAAACAAGGTGGATAGCTGCAATATGTTGCAATTTTCGATATGCAGGCGTTAGCGTGCATATTTTTGGTATGAACTGGATATCGTACTTACTTCCAAATAAAAGCCACCAGATAATGTAGAATAAATTATCGGCTAAGTTTAAGTGTTATTAACATCCCACACTGTCCCACCTTTGATTTGGGCACTTGATTTCCCTACAAAACTATCCTTGGAGGATAAAATTCCTCCCAGTGGTTAGTCATAATAAATTTAATGAATTGATTTTAGCCTTTTTAAAGGTTTTTTTGCATGAAGTTGATCTTAAGCAAGGGCAAGAATAAATCATATGTGCATTGAATTTGTGTGCATTTGTTTTCAGAATATGTCCCATACGGTAAACTGTGCATAAAAGAAAGCTTTTGCACTTTGTTAGCAAAAACAATAATCTTTTATTACTACAATATTTTATTTGTGCATACATGTATATGAGGTTTTACGTACTTACCTGGGTAGCAGATAATCCCCTTTGGATAAAAGAAATATTTTTTTTCAAATCATTGGCCATATTCTTAATGCGTTTTCACCTAGCACTTTACTCATGGTTACGGCTCAGCCGTTAAATCACTTTTATTTTAAAATTGCTCCTAGGCCTGGAAACGCTTTCAAAAATGTCTGTGTGCGGTGCTCTTCTGCTGCCGTCCGACCATAGCACGCGGACAAATCTTGAATGCCAACAGCTTAGTCCCCTGGAGCGTGAATTCCGGCAACTCGACGAATGTCGCTCTTGGAGCTTATTTTATGAAGTAAAGATCATAATTACTTATCTTTACAGCGCATACAAAACTTGGCTTCCGTGGAAAGCTGCCAGTTGACCTTGTCTGCTGCGAATGAGGTTAAAAATAGATGGAAAAACAGATACCGGGACATTATCCCCTGTAAGTGTACTGTAATTTCCCCATATTCTTAGACGATGAAACGCGGGTTTTACTGAAGAGTGAATCAACGGGGGATTATATAAATGCTAATTTTGTAAAAGTGAAGGAAGTTCCATCTCGACGCTATATACTCACTCAGGGTCCTCTTCTTCAAACCGCGGGTCACTTTTGGCAAATGGTTGTGGAACAAAAATGCCCCGTTATCATCATGTTAAATCGTTTCACAGAAAAGGGTGCTTTAAAGTGTTTCAATTACTTTCCCGACCATGCTGCAACGCTCAACTTTCCTGATGCAAATTGTTCGGTCACATGCGTTTTGGAGGAAAACAAGGGGTTGTACACTTTTCGGACTCTGGAGGTCGTAAATGTTTTGGTGGGTTTATTTATTGGAAGTTGGAAGTCTGTTCCCTCCACTTTGACAATGTGATATTTTGCGCTTTGCACTATATGAAAGTGTCGTATGATTTTTAGCAATATCCGCCACTCATTTGGTCCACTATTTAGTGCTTTTAGCTGCTGGCACTGTAACGCCTTTTTTTAGGATTTTTTTTATCCTTTTAGACCAACCTTACTCACGAAGTTCTACATTTCCATTACACCCGATGGCCCGATTTTGGAGTTCCCGAGTATTCCAGTAGTATGCTGAATCTTCTTTGGGATGTTCGCCGAACGGGCGCTCTTGATGATCCAGATCGACCGGGAATCGTTCACTGCAGCGCTGGGGTTGGTCGTTCTGGCACGTTTGTGCTGATGGACATCGCTTTATCCATGGTCAGTTGATTATTATTGTCTACTTTCATGGCTATCTCACTCTTCGATTTTGAAGGGATCAAACTCGTCGCATGACCATTGTTTTGCTGGCAGACTTCTTAAATAAAGTTACTTTTTTCAGACCTAAATTATCGTTCTGTGTCCCCTTTTTAATAGTCCAAACTCACTTTAATGGGATTTTGCCTTATGTTCTACCATCGCTCTCAGTGCATTCCATTTTCATTCCTTGATATGTCTACGTTCTCGTACTTCATCTTTTGCTGATCGTGGACTTATTTGTTTATGATATTTCAAAAGAGTTGGTAGTTGCATGCCCTAGGTCTAGTGTTTTTAATTGGGAGCGTTTAGGGGGATTTGTGGATCGGTCAACACCAATGCTGTGAACCAGAATGCACAGATCTAGAACTCGTTTGCTGTAAGCCACGCAGACGCCAACAAGGTCCTCACTAAATTGTTTGTTCTCAGCACTATTCTTGTTTTTGATCTCTTGTATAAGTGGGATCAAATTAGAAGTGGCAGTGCGTTGTCTTGCCACCTTAAGTTTAGTCACTTTACGTTTTTACCTGACCATTCCTTCCCGCATGCACCACAGCTCCTTGAGAGGACCACAATTGTGCTCATTTGAAATTTTTGTGTTTGTGGCGTCACTTTTCGAAAACAATATTTTCAGCTCACTTCATTATTCAGTCAGTTTGCAGGATGAAAAGGAATTAGCACACGACTGCTTGTGTTTCCCATACGTAAATGCAACGAATCCAGATCAGTCCTTTTTCGAACCAGTTTCTTTACGCCTAGACCGATAAGCACATAATTAAGGTTCTATGGGAAATTTCAATTTTGATAATTCACCCTGGTGCTTCAAGCGTTGTGTTCCCTTTGTTTTTTTCTCGATGGACTCACAGTATCAAAGTATTTATCGTAAGTCAAGAACCGCATATTTTGATGTCGGTTATATTCCAACAGTCTTGGAACTGTATTTGCTCATACTTGTGTGTGCCTTTCTTTACCTCAACTTCCCTCAACATTTCTTCAAAGAGGCTTAATCGGCAGTGTGGCGTTTCCGAAATTTTTCTACTATATCAGCTCGACCGTTTTCTGGTACTGTCCTTTGCTTCGCCATCTGTCCTTGGCAGCCCGCACTTTTATCTCTATCCTCTTTCGTGTTTCTCGGTTTATTTGTCCATTTACCAACGCCTTAGCTGCACCGCCGCGCGCATCCTTCACGGGTATCTTTAAGGTCGTCTTCCGCACAATCCTTTGATCTGTTTGGTGCTGAGACTTTCCTGACATCTTATCCCTCATTAGCCTTCACTTTTTCATCAGATTGTCTTGGCTTTTTGTCCTAGGCTTTGTATCCCTAAACTGTATTCTTTTCCCAGTTGTAATCACTTTATGTTGGTCCGATCATTTCTTTTCGCCTTTTGTTCTGCAATAAGATGTTTGAAGTATACGCAAAAACTCGTCTAATTGGTTGGAAAGGTTGTAGTTTTTGAAATTGTTGCTGACGGACCATATTATTTCACGTATTTTCAGAGAGGTTTATTGGGGCCTATAAACGGATTCTGGTGTTATTAGATCCTTCTCTGATGACTAGAAAGTGGATTCTAGCATACAAAGCAAGAAACAATGGTAGTTCAGTAGCTCCACAGATTTCCGCTCCTTTTGCTATGCCTTTCCTATGGATCTTGGGATTTCAAATTTGCAATGAACGGTTCTTTTGTTGATATGTGGCTGTTTGAAGCAAACTGATCGGTTGATGTTATCGCTGCTACCCACGTAAATTTTGACAACGGTGTTGGTTTTAATTGTTTTCAGTGCAACTAATTTAATGGTTCGCCTTAGTATTCGTACACTTATCCATGGTGCATTATCATTTTTTTCCATATTTTGAACTGATTTAGCGTTGTCCTTGTGTCCAACCCAATTATTCATTTCAGACTACTCAAGGCATCAATTTATCCTCCTTTTATGGCAGATGCTGTGGCTCATGTTACGCTCCTAGGCCAATCTGGCTATCTTATTACAAAATACCTCGTCACAATCAATATGATGGTCTTTTTCATCTACCTTTTGGGCAAAACTAACTGTTTTTGAAAATTTTGACCACGTGCACTATATTGCCTCAACGCTTTCATGTTAATAGTTCTCAC
Source organism: Echinococcus granulosus (assembly GCF_000524195.1). Classification (NCBI taxonomy): domain Eukaryota; kingdom Metazoa; phylum Platyhelminthes; class Cestoda; order Cyclophyllidea; family Taeniidae; genus Echinococcus; species Echinococcus granulosus. Next base: position 25,925 of record NW_020170411.1, on the reverse strand, counting down.
TTTCAAAGGCCATTGGCAGCTTGTCTCTATTCGGAGGTACCTTTTACAACACCTCACCGGTAAAAGTTCTTTCTCCCCCCCTCCCTCAAATTGCCTACGTAGGGCACCAGACAGTTGACAACCTCTATTTGGACCGGATCAACTTGAGAAACCAGATTCAGTTTCATTTTTCTCGATTCCGCCCACGCTCCACATGTGTACCTCTGCGTTGTACGTATGTCGTTTCCTGTTGAAGGATCGCATTCACAAGCACGCCTCTTGGATTCTTGGCTGTCTACATTCGTGACACCGTGCTTTGAGGATTCACCTTGTGCTCTTCACCAAATGTAGAGGATTTTCTCAATGTTTCGTTTAGATCATTCCGCCTTCTTTCATTCAAGCATTCTAGCGTAACACCAATCCTTACTAACGCGCTTTTAACTTTTTTGTTTATGGTTCAGCATTGATTGGCAAAAATTGTCCATAGTGGAGTGTGCTTTGATCTGAAATAATTTTTGTTCTTTTTTATGAAAGGTGTTTTGTTTTGAGATATCATTTTTAACAAAGTGCGGGTTGCTTACAACGAAAAAGATTGCCTATAAATAACCTCAAGAATTTTGTACGTTTAGCTGGCAAATTTGCTGAAAGTCAAATCATTAGCCATCTTTTAAAGTTTCAGAGCTATTTGTTGATTGTTTTTTTTTTACGATTTGAAATACGACGCCACATTTTTTTATTTCGTTATTCATGCCTAACATCGGGGAACTGATTCACTCTGAGTTAGCTTGACCATGGGAAGCAAGATACAAGTCGCCCTATAATCCATCTTTTTCGTTCACAATCGAGGTTTCTTAATTGTTTGACTGATAATCTTTCGGCGATGTACTCACAGCACCTTTATTGTTACCATTACCTTCACGGGGCGTAGCCTTATCTTCCAAGCTTACACTACCGTAGAGGCACTTTACATCTCGCCATCATGGTATCCTGTTTTTTGCTTCATCGTCTAAGCGACTTCTTATGCTTGTAACTCTACTTGGGGCAGTCAAGGTACGAATGTGCTTAGCAGATATCCACTCTGTCCATTGTAGTCTTTTGGAAATATTCGCTTTTTAGAAAACTAGTTCCAATAATTATGGCACTCGATCATGCTATGAATGACCGCTATTGCACACACGACGTGCAAATCAGAGGTCATTGTATCGGGTGCTTCATACTGAATGGCAGCATCGTATTGTTTGGTCCCCATCCCATTTGCATCAAGGAAATCTGATTTCTGTCCTCCTCTGGCCTCGTAGATCGAGAAGCAGAATAGTATGGAGGGCGTGAATTTGCCGCAGCTGTTAATCCAACTGCGTCAATGCCGAATGGGCATCATTCAGACGGCGCAGCAGCTGCGCTACTGCTATTTAGCCGTCATTGAGGGCGGAAAAACTCTTCTCTCCACGCCACCCGGAGAGCGTGCTGCTCTGGTGGTAAGTCTGTCGCCATTCTTGCACTTATCCTACCTCTGTAATCTCATATACTGAAAGTGGTTCACAGAAAAATTATATTTAAGCATACCGTTTAGACCAACATGCTTTGTTCAATATTAGTTCGCATGCTACCTCATTTCTTCCTTGACTTCTCATGTTTCCTACAGCTCCTTTGCGGTATTTTTAGAAACCAGTCCATGGACGATTTCTGAGTTTGTCTATACAAATTTTACTGTTTATGTTAACGCACATTGTTTAACCCTATTGACGTAATTCGAGATTGTCGCTCGAGAAGTTTTGTTTTTATTGTCAAGATCTTGCGAGTATTCGAGCTGCTCCTTAAGTTTTTCGCCAAGGTAACACGGGACAAATTCACGCTCTGACTTGGATATTCCCTATTATTTTTCTAACCAGTTTATGCTTATTTAATGTAGGAATTTAATTATTGTATTATTTATCCATTTTATTTTAATGTCCGTTTTTAAAATGGGTGTCTAGCTTAGTTTGTAGCTGTCTGCCCACTTTGGAAATATTTAGTTCTTCCGTAATCTCTTTCAAGGTCCATGTGTGTTTGGCTCATTAACCCAAAGGTGTCTGCTTATTTGTAAAAATTATTTCTTTAGTCGCCTCTATTTCTTAATGTTCAGTCTGACTGCACCTAAGTGGTTGTCCCTTTAGTTGTGCATTATTGTCTCTCTAGCATCACGTGATCCAACGAATTTTTTTTATCTCGGCCTTTTGCGGACGTGCATTTCCACAGTATTGTAATCGCCCATCAATATACTGCCCCTTTCATAGTTTGTGTTCGCTTTCTTCACCTTTACTCTTCTGCCAAATTCTGATGATTGCTTTACTTTCATGCTTACCAGTGCTGGTGACTATTTATATCTCATTTATGAAAGTACGAATCGAGACAGGGGTAGCGAACTATTTTAATTTCTCAACGATTTGTTACATTAACCTTGTTACTCACTACTTTTCAAGGTTATAAAACACAGGTATTAAGGTTTTTTTGCGGCTGTTTCGAAATAAGCTTTTTTCTTTTTACTCAGACAACTCGCTATTGATAAGTCCAATCTTCCCAAGACTGTCTAATAAGTTACCACCCATTTCGCAATCATATTAGGCTGCATGCAAACCCAGGCGTGTGTGCGTGTTTGCACCTCCGTACATCTCCTGTGCTTTCCAACTCTTTCCCAGATCAAATGCTTTGGCTTCTCAATTCCCGCTGTTTGTCCCGTCTCCCTGGTGGCCTTGAAGGTGGCCTTTTTGCTTAGAGCCTCCTTCTTCCATTACCACACGTGTACTCCCTTAACAAATGCTATGTCATTTTTCCTCAGCGCTTTGAACTCGGAGATGAAAACTCTCCTTGACCTAGCAATACTAATACTCATTGTTCACTTGCAAGCAAACGTATACGTACTGAAGGACATGCTAAGAATGTCCTTTAACTCCTTGTTAGCCATTCCATCTGAATCAGTGGAGTAAAACTATGTAGGCCGCGTTTTCTTTAGCTTATTGAGTGTTGCAACTGTTTTTCACCTTGACAGGAGCGGAGAGGCTCATAGCTTCATGCCGTTCGTTCATAAAATTGCATTCAGCTGCTGCCGCTGTGATTACGTGATTCATCGAACTTTCACCTCAACTGCACATAAAGATTTCGTTATGAACAAGAGTCTGATCAAAGTCGGTTTTTCTTTTCCCATCCATAGTTTTCCGAGCACAACCACATCGCTGCTGACGAGAATGGCGAAAGTGACAGTGATGACGAAATTGGCAGTGAAGAAGAGAATGTTGAGAGTAACCACGTAGAGGCCACAGAGTTGGACATTCAGGACGATGAGCGCAAGATCCTTAGGCACCTTCGGATGTGCGCAGCCAAAAGAGGAGTTGCCCTCCACGCCAACTACCTCTGCTCCCTCAATTCCTCATCCTCCGCCTCTACGGACGAGGAAGATGAGGTTGAAATTAGGGAATTATTCAATCAGAGCTGCCGGAAACCCAATCGCTATCACCACTTTTTGAATCAGAACCACTTCCCACCTCTACCCATAGAAGTTGAAGAGGTCCAGACCGGTGAAATTGAAGAGAGGTTTGTTGTCTTTTAGTTTCTTTGAGTGTTCGGCCCTACCTGGGACTTGGTGACGGCTTTTTTAGTTTGTCGACTTCTATTGATATTCACTTGTAGTTTCAGATTATACTTTTGGTACAGTTTCCTCACATAATTAAACCCATTTATTTAAGTCATATCTTCTGTTACAAGAGCATCATTCTGTCAAACGGCAGGTAGTGCATCACAAGGCCTAAGCGATATGCATATTTTGCAGCTCGTGATTGGTGCAATATTCATCTCATGTGCAAATGTATATATTAGCCTGTCCTCGATGCGACACATCGAAGCTTGCTTAAACGCGCTATCCTGCTGGAATGTACTTTATTTCGAGACTTGATCCATTGGTGTTAAATGTTTCTTAACTGTTTTGATGATTCACGCCTCGTAAGCGCGTGTATCGCCAGTAGCTCCAGATGGTCTTCTTTACGGGTGATAATGACTGGCTGTTTATATATATATATATTCACTTAATAAAAGAATAAATCGGTAATTGGTGTACAGACCCCTCGAGTCGCTACCATAAACGCACAACATCTCGGAAGTTACGCACGATTATTTAGACGCGTTGAGGTTCCAATGTTCTATGGATTATAATGCAGTGGCTTGGGCTCCCTTCATACTCGTGTGTTATTTGAACGACCAATGACTGTGATCTCGTCGACCACATGATCCGTAATCGTTCCCTACTCTCTTGATCTACTTCCACCCGACATTCCAATATGCCATCGCAATCTATCCTTGGATTGATTTCACTTTATCTTAGTCACCACTACCGTTTTCAGTGACCACCGTTTTGGAATGGTGGGTGACCGAGACTGAGTGCTGCCCACTTCTTCCTTAAGGCAGCTATTTTCCTAGTTTTGAAGTAGAATCAATTCACCCATCGGCTCATTCTTGAGTCCAGCTACGTAGCGAAAACAATGAAATCCTCTTATTTGTATCACAACTGTCTACTAAACAATAAAATCTTATTCAAAAATGGGATGGACAAGGCTGAAATATAGTTGATGTCAACCAATAAAGCCAGTAATTCGAATAAACGAGTGATTTTATTTAAACTATTGACTTCCCAGAGCGAGGATTCATTTCGCCTGGGTGGTTGTTCCTTTCGATAAATTTGCCTTGAATCCACAGTGAAGTGCTCTCTTAGGGCCTGCGACGAATGGTACCTGGTATAATGTCATCAAAGCTTCTGACGAAGTAAAGGAATTTGATTGTTTTTACGGGTTCTCACGCAAATCAAATCTTTATGAAAGTTTAATTCATTTTTTCGTGGGGAGGGTCCTCATGTGAAGCTTGTTTAATGCTCGCGCAGCGTCTTTTTTTTACGAATTTGATTCAATTGCACCGTCTACTGATTCTCACTTCGACTTTGTTGGGATTAGTGGTCCATATTTCCTTGTCTTTGTAGTAGCCTGGCATCCATACCCTTCAGACGTAAATTGAATCTATAATCATTGCAGGCAAAGCCAAGCTGATTTCAAAATCGGGTCACCTGTTAGGTAAAGCTCACTGCCTTCAAGAACGCGGCCCGTTGATCATTTGATCTATTGTAAACTAGGTCGAAAAATTGACCTTGTTAGCTGCTGACATATCCTCATTCAACTGGGTGAAGTGAATTATGACATTTTGAGCGTCAAGCGTGAATTCGGCAATGCTTCTTTACGTGGTTGGCATCTCACTCTAGGAACTATAAACTCCTTATTTTCCGCAGCTCCAGCAAGTCCTTTCAGGCATGCCCAATCGCCCTTATCATTCTGTATGCCTTCACCTCACCTTTTCTCCCCGCTGCCGATGTCATAGACACATACTGAAAGGCTTGGCCGACTCATCTTCTTCAAATAGTGAAAAAGCACCGGACAGTAGTTGGCAAGCCTTTGCCAACGCGCAATCGTCTCAGTCGGTCGGTGACCGGGCTTAGCTAGGTGGGCATGGAGGGTTTGGAGGCGGGTCGATGCACGGCGAGCGGATGCGTTACCGCGTCGCTGACTCACCGGCCCGAGAGACGAAAATCCACTTGCGTGAGAGATTTCTTCGGGTTCCCAGCCTCTGCTCCTGCCCTGCTGTTTCTTCCATTCGCACCTCTCCACCTTTCTCCATTTTCGGGCAGTACGTTTCGAATTCTGCATAAACTGTTAAACTCCCCGGGGAAGCAGTTTGGTTTTGCTGATTTTTTTGAATTACGGTGTTGAAGACAACTTCGACCCTGTAATTCGACAAAACTTCCTGGTGGTGAGGTGGGGTTATGTGATTGTGTGGTTTTTAAACTGGTCGAATTGGAGCCCAATTCACACACGTACGCAAATTCGCACCAGCATGACCTGGCTGGTGGACGGGGGCTGAAGAACTTTCGCTTTGGATCGAATCTGGTCAAGCGGTCACCGCCATGTTCGGCCTGCAGCAACTACTACCCATGATAATCTGGAGATATGCCAAAGGTAGCATCATTTTATTTACTTGCTAGTCGTTCCCTCTTCCTGCTTATTAAAACGAACTATCCGTTTCCCCATATTATTAAAACAGCTGTCCTGGGGCTTCGTTCCATACCATCGGCTTTCTTCCTACATGAAGGCGAACATTGCTAATAGAACTTCTCTCTCAACCAATCTACACTGCCAATTTTGTGTTCGTTTTTTGTCGGCATTTGCATAAACTTCTTCTCATTGAAAGGAAGCACTGGTTGGAGTTTCGCCATCGTCAGCACCTCTTTATTTTTGAATACAGTGGCATTTGATACCCGTTCCTCCTTTAGTGCAGATTTCTATAGCTCCCTCATTCTATTTCCTACTTTTATTATCTTTAAATGGCTTTCTTCTTTAGCCATTTCGAAAAGAATGCGTCTACGAGAAGCAGTTAATATTGGTTAATATGGTTATTTGCTCTTGCCAAATAACGTTTACTTTTTAGTGCCCACCATTTCCGATTCCTCTGTCCGTACTTGTTCTTGAATAAACAAAGCAAGAAAACTACCTTTTTCGTTTTGAGTCCCGCAAGCGTCTGATGCTAACCTGCTTCCTCTCAACGTTGTCTCTGCTTCTTTGGCTTTTTTTCGCGATTATTTCACTTTCTGTGAACTTTACCTTGTGCTTTGCGGATTTATTTCATTACTTTGAATACTCTTGAGCACTTTTGATATGTCATAATCCGTACCACTAATAGGTTGTAAATGACGGGTGTTTAGCCGAGTTTTGATAAGATCAGGAATGAACTTGTTCTCTTTCAGCGCGATTCCTGTTTTGAGGGCGCGGGATTTTTGACTGAGTGATTCATGGGCAATTTTTTCTTGTCCGACTAGCTCCTGCAAGTGACTCAGTGTAGTCTTGGCTCCTTAGATTACCCTATTACTGCTCTCCCACGTATTCTTCGCTCCACTCCTAACTCAAATTTATTTTTACATTTTCATGCTTGAATTATAGCTTTTATTCTTCCACTTCTGTAGTTTTATGGGTAGTTTTGCTTCTGAAGACACCAAAAATTTTCTGTTTTGACACCAATAGTTGGTTTTTCTTCGCCGCTTCTCATTTTTTATGAAACGTAGCCTAACACCTCAGCAATCCACCTCCCCCTTTATAACGATCTTTGGCATTTCTGTAGCATTGTGATGTCTCACAACTCCCTACCAGTCCAATCCAACGGAAATAATCAATTGGAAGAAGACGCACTTAATCAACCTTTACCGGTCATCGTAGTTCCGGGTGTGAATGCTCCCTCCTCTCTAGCGACGCAGGCTGAGCCTTCAGTCGAAGGCAAGGAGGAAGGAAAGAAAGAGGCAGGAGAAGAGAAGGCGGAAGAACTAGAGAAGTTGGAATTGATCCGACAGCTCCGGGAGGCGCGTCTCGCGCGTCAGGCGCAGACACGCGCCCGTCTGGCCGAGATCACGGCGCGAATGGCAGAGAAGAACATGTTACGTCACCGATGGCTCCCCGAGCGCATCGCCCAGCCCCTGCGGACCTTCTTTACTCGCACTGGCTTCTTCAGCAACCTCACCGAGGCCGTTCTCTTCGTCCTTGGAATCCTCTCCTTCCTTGCTGCGGTGTCCCTCGGCCTCTGGTGGCGACACCGCTCCTGAGGTTACCTTCAACCGGCGTCTCGTCTCACTCCTTCACCTCTGGAAAAGGAAGCACTGTGATTCCACTCTCTGTTCTTACCGGCTCTCAGTGTATAGATGTCTCGTCGACCCTCGTACCTACTTTCCTTGTCTGTATAAACCATTCGTAGTCTAAAGACAAAATGACACTGTACTCCACTACCACAGTTGCCGCTACTTTATTGTGCCTTTATTCCCTTCTGTTACATTTCGTTGCTAATGTTACTATCATGCAAAAAGATGGGCCTTTCTTTTGCCTTGGGTTGGTGAATCCATCGCAAAAGTTGCGTATTCATGTGCGTTGTTTGGGTTATTCTGCCACGGCGTGGAAGAATTTTTTTTCACTTGCTTGGAACTGCCCCCATTGATGACTGGGTGATCGACTTCACGTGTGCGAAGCTGGTGTTGGACCAGCTTGGAGGTGTCATCTACTAAGTCGCTTCGGGACTTTGATGATTTTAGACATGTTACAACTCAATGTTTTATCCAAGATGGGATCCTCCCTTCGCTGATATCTCACCTCGATTGTAATTTCTTCAACTAAAAGTAACTTTCAAAAATTTAACCTTAGAGATAGGATTCGTTTAGTGCCGATGACGTCTCAAATTGCATTGGGGTGTGAGCTTGGCAGCGTGCCAAATGTTTGGAGGCACTTTGTTAGATTTTAAAAGTCGCGCGCTACTGGCGAGTAAATTCCTTTCAGGGGAAATTAGTAACTAGAAAGACGGTTGTGGTTTCCATCTTGGGTGCGAGTGCTCGTTTTCCAGCAGGGAGCCTGGCTAGCCTTGTGGGGTGTGCCACGTTCGATGATGCATCAGGCCTAAGACCCAACATCCACGTGAATGTTTGGGGCGACATCACAGCTCCACGTGCGTTTCTCGTGGATCGATCGCATTCACGATTCCGTTGAGCATTCCACAGGCACCGATGAATCCTTCCTGCAAATACTTTCCCGCTAGGTATGTTCGATTCGAACTATAAATTCGAAATAATGACTGCTAAATGGGCTCTCCCATTAGCGACACGTTTAATAACTTTTTTTACCTTACACTTCGCGATTCTTAGAGTGACCTTTATATGAAGAATTTTGAGTAAAAGCGTTTCAGCACTTTAAAACCATAAAGACCATGCATTTTGTAGACCTTCCTCGCAATGCAGTAAGTTACTTTCATTAACTAGCATTAGAATGGAACGAATGATGTTCGCTTCTTCACGAAGTAAAATCACTCCATAAACTGTACCATATAGTATACAACCACCTATTGCTTTCCTCCTGAATTATTTTTAGCTCTCAAAGGCTATATTTATCATCGCACATCCCAAGGTAACGCCTAAGCTTGTCCAAACAGATACTGAAGGTGCTCTAAATTTATCGAAATCACTTACTGAGACTGATTATGTGCGGAGCCTCACTGTACTTACACATGGTGCGTTTGAGCAAATGTGTGTGAGGAGGATGTTTTAAGAAGTTGTTCTTCAACAATGATGATTCCCTGCCTTCAGTAAATGTGCAAACCATCAGATAAATACACTGTGATAAGCTAAATTATCTTTGACTGCTTAATAACGTACATTACAACTGAGTCTGGTTTCTTTTAATTCACAGTGCTCATTAACCTTTTAAATGTATCCATTTAGATGAAAACACATTCTTAGGCCACGCTTCTTCCTTGGTGGTATTATATACTACCTATAAACCACCCTTTACTCAAATTTCAATATGATTCAATTGAACCTCTTGTGTTAGCTGCTTGACATCTGAACTAAATTAGAAATTTGCCTACAGGACGATTCATCAAGGTGATGTAATGGAGCACAGCCCGGGCTCATCACTGCTTACCGAGGCCAAGGCAAGCGGGTTCAATAGAGCAGAATCCAGGAACGACGTTCAGCGCTGCCGAATCGGTGAGCTGGCGAGTCAAATAGAAAAGCAGAATCGTAGCAAGACATTGGGAAGACTGCATGGGCCCGTTGGTGGGCTATCCCTTCTTGAAGCTCTTCAGCTCATCAAAGCGCGCAATCCCACCATCACCAACCAACTGCCCACTCGTAGCCTCGAGTCCTCTCCCACAAAGGCAATACACGACGTCTCGCAGACAACGCCGATGTGGTTTGCTGTGAAACGTCGTCAGCAGGGTGGGTCAATCATACTAAGCTAGAGTCTTTACGGTGTCAGGCGAATCAGTTTAAGTAGATTATCGAAGATAGTAAGTAAGGTCCAACTTACACTGTCCAAATATTGGGGAAGGGTTGTGTAGAGTCTACTGAGTTTTTTCCTATCTTGCTACTGTATCGTGGCTTGTAGACTAATCATACACCTATGGATTCTCACTACCCGAACTAGGTTTGAGCAAAAGATTTCATTTAAAGGGTAATTTAACTAACAAAAATGTGTAAATATCAGTCATGCAAACCTATTTTTTTAGAATGTGGTATTACACGATTCCTTGTTTCCCACCAAAACGCTAAATGATTGTATATTTACTGATTGTATTAGTGTAAATTGGTCCATAGTAGGTCAATGATCTAAGAAAATGTGATAGAACTGAAGTCAAATCTGCTCATTTGTTTCCCGTTTCAGTTTCACGTCTTCCACGGTACGTAGTACGTTCCAGAGGGGATCCCCTCATTAAGGTATGATCACATGCCACTAGTATTAGCTACTGGCAGGTGCAACTTAATTTTTGAGAACTACATAAGATAGATTTATGTTGTAGAAATCAAGCTGCTTTGCAAAAATGGCACATTTTTAAACCACATTTGTAAAGAAACTTACAAATATTATTATTTGTTGCCAAAACGGCTACCCAAGTTGATTAGATGGGGAAAAAATTGGGTGTATGTAATAAACGCTCTTCCGTTTTTAGTAAATCCTCGTGGCAACTTAAATTAAAGCAAGAGCATTCTCTCCCACTAGTCACATTAGCTGTGTCGGATAGAAGTAGGTATCTTGCACCTTTAGTAGATTGCAGTGGAACTTGATCTAACATTGAAAACTGCCCGTTGAAGTAAACGTAAACAACAAGATGGTGAGATTTATAAAAAGTGTGCCTCTACCAAGTGCTGTCATAAATCACTCCTGTACATGTGTGCCGTTTGCAAAGCCTATACATCCACACATACTTTTAAAGTGTCAAATCACTTATTTTAAGCAGTTTTGTTTTTTTGAAAATTCAACTTCAATGGAAAATAAAGGCAGCAATATAGTTGTTTCTTTCACCAAAAGCATTTTTCCTTCCAAGCCTGTAGGTGCTTTTTGCTAGTTGCACCATTTTAAGAGTCTTCATTTCATTACTTTACTCTTATCGGGAAATAGTTACCTGGTCAATTACAGGAAATGGCCACTAAGCTCTATGGGGAATAGCACGCTGTCGGTAGTTTGCTACTAATTTTTTATCAGTAAAAGATCTGTTCTAAAATCTAACTTGAGGTCGATGCCAAACAATTTAAAAAGAATTACAAAGATGGGGGAGGGAGTGAAACAACAGGAGTTCAGCCTTGCAAACCTACCTATCGAACAATCCGACGAGGAAAATGCATTCATGGAATAACTATCTACCCCTCTCTGGCCATGGTAATTCACCCGCCCCGGAGTATCGCTCCATTCGAATCGGGAGACGAAGACTGCGATCTCTGTGTTACTGTATCAAAAATAGCTGAAATGACTCAGACAAGGTGAATTTCCCTAGTAAAAAGTTGTTATTCATGCAATCATTGGTGCTCTATCAGTGAATAGTTTATGGTCTTTTTAATGCCTCGTTCATTAGTAACTAGAATGGGTATATAGTGCAAATGCTCAATGCAAGCTACTTGGCATTAATCTGTTGCATCGGTTATAAAAAATCTACAATCCCGTATAATTTTAAAATTCTTGCTGCACACAAGTTGAGAAGTCTTTTCAAAATATTATCCAAACATTTCCTAACCGTGTTCCATTTTTCGCAGAACCGTACTTAGATTATCCTAAAATCCATTGCCACCTAATTAAATGTGATGATGATGTGAGGTTTGACAGTCTGACCATGTAAGTTTGCAATTTTGCTTGTATAATATTTCATCTAGTAGGGATGAAATACTGATTAAGTGGTCACTAATTACAGTCGGAATTAGTAACCTTTCATCTGGATCACGGATAAGAAATTCACTCTTTTAAGTATTGTTATTTCAATGTTCTCTCAAAATATCCTAGACATGCAGATGTTGTACATATTTAACTCTCTTATTCCACTGCAGCATAACGAATAACCCAACACATTTTTATCGCAATCATTATGCAGTAGCACTTGGTATTTTTGTTATTTTAGCGCCACAGATTTGACATCATCGCCATTAATGGGGTCGCTCTCTCACCTCACGCCTATCCCAGAGACCTTTGAAACCCCAATACAAACAAGTAGTAAAGACCCGGTGGTCATGTATCGGCAGCAGCAGCATCAACAACAACTTCACCAGGATTGCTTGAACCTCGTCAAGAGTACAGACACCGCTAGTGGAACCATGTGTTCGCCACGTGCCGATACTTCCGCCTCCACATACAACAGAAGCTCTGTCGATGCACGCGTTGAAAGCGACGAAACAGTCCCTCTCTCCTCAGCTGCCGCTCCGGGGGCCACAGAGACCCTTCAAGTGACAGTTCCCAGCTGTAAAACCACCTCCGAGGTCACGCCCAGACAGAGTGCCTACAGGGAACCCAGCGACCGTCAGGTGCACAAAAAGGTTAGCTGATGGATTTTTTGGAACCAATGCCATTCAGTAATCATTAACCAACCACAAATTTTGCAATTATCTCTCAATGTGCATGCTTGTTTCAGCAAATTGTATTATTTACTTAGTTAATCCCAACCTAAAAGATATAGTTAGTTGTGCAATTCAAAATTCTCTTTTCGTATCGTATTTAAATGCCAATTATCACTTTTTCAAAGTATTATAATGGTCGATTTTACTCATTGAAGGTCCGCCTCGCCATTCTGGTTCATCCTACAGCGACTCCAACTACTTGTGTTGGTCAGAAACGTGATACAGCAACGCATCATCATAGCTCCACAATTAACTCTCTCAGCGAATCCCTGACTGATTGTAGTCAGAGTGTGACGACTCTATCCTCTGGCAGCGATAGTCTGATACCAGATTTGGATTCCTGCATCCTCGACGATCAGCCCACTGACGTCTCGGAGGCCTATGACGATGATAAGAATGAAGAAAAAACATTTAAGAAAAGCTTTAACGTCTTTTGGGAACAGGAAGTGAAGGAAAAGCAGGCTGGGGAAACGGGGGAAGAGGCCGTTCAAAATACCTTGATCCACATTACTCCACTGCCATGTCTCTCACCGATCTCTGAGTGCAGCCCTTCGACAGCCGCTTCAGGTTTGTTGGGTCAGAACAAGAGACACAGAAATGGGGGCCTCTTATCCAATGAGGGTGAGTCGCCCGAGGTGGCCATGATTGTTAATTCTCCCTTCCAACCGACCACAACATCGGCTGAGAGAACATTAGGAAATGAAAGCACCCACGAAATCCGCAGACACTCACCTAGAGCACTCCAAGAGACGCCTAAAAGCGTATTGATGTCGGAGCTCTCACACAGCTCACTTGCTCGATTGTGCTTGGAGCCCCCGAAGCCCGAGGTCGAAGTGACTTCCCCTTACACTCGCACGTAGGTCATGCATTAGACGCAACTCTTTTCTTTCTTCAGTATATAAAACTGCACTTAATAGCCTGATACTGGACGGATAACCACCACACCAGACATTGAATCAAAACTCAGATTTTCTAGGCGTGTAAAATGACAACCATTTAAGTAAAAGTTGGTAAAATTGCTCATTATCACCGGAAACTCCAAACTGTCAATATTTTTACGCACAGACGACACCATACATGTAAACTTCTAATAAACCACAATTCTACTTAAGATCATGTCTCGAGCAGATCGATTCCCTTTCGGAAGGAGTGAGCAACGCGGAGTCGTGCAAAGGGGAGTTGAACAGCATGAATGCAACGAGCGAGCCTTTCCAGACCAACTTTATCCTTGGAATTGAAGGTGCTGGTTCTCCATCTACCTTATCGGAACCCACCATTCGTGCCCTTCAGGAGCATGATAAGGTCGTAGTGGAAGTTTCACATCTTCCGCCATCACTACACCAAACTTCCCCTTCACTCTCCCCAGATCATCTCCTTTGGAACAAGAGGAAACGTACGGTAATGGACGAGGAATCGAAGTCCCTGAAATGGGTTCTTAAGCGTGCTAACGTCTCCACGACGGAAATAAACTCCGTGGTCATGCACGCTGTACCGAATGTTCTGCAATGCACTACGCATCGGCTTCCAGAGATCAAGGAAGTCGAGGATATCACAGTACATTGCACTAGCAAAATTCAATCAGAATTATTGCACCCGTACAGTATCGGGATAGCAAGAACGCTTACACCATGATGGTAGCGTCAATTCTTCATTTTTTATTAGCGTAGCATTTGTTCCAAATAACAAAGCAGAAAGAGGCATTTTGGAAGTGTCAATATTAGTTCAGTGTACGTTACCGAATTAGTATTCGCGTCAAGCGTTTCCTATGGATAAGCAACAACAGATTCAAATAACCATGAGAATGGCAACTTATCATGCACAAGTGATTGGTAAATTGGAGATTGTGTCAGAAAAATTAAAAATAATTAATTATTTGCCTTCGCTTTCCGCAGTCGAATATGAACGGAAATGGTTGAGGAAGGAGCAATGCAGGCACAAATCAGTATGAAGTAAACGCAGATTTTTCTGTTTTCAAGATTCCAAAATGGTCCCCCTTACGTGAGAACTGCGTGCCTCTTGCAATTTTTGTCTTCGGTTCCTTTAATTCACTTTACCCACTCCTCGTTCAAGTGGATGCTTTTTTTAGGTCTACTTGTACTTTACTGAATGAAATATCATTATACTTGAGTACAAGTACAACGGCTTTTTCGGCAAATACTCGTGAGACGAGACCACATTCCATTTGCTGGTGCCGAGTTAGCCTTCCTCTCGAGCCACTTAAGGTTTTTACTTATTTGTCCAATGGGTAGACAAACATAAGCGAATTGAGGCACCTCACCTGAAAGATCTATGCCTCACTTAATAAAAGGTTATCATAAACAAGGAAGAGCTTACTGCTAATGATTTCATTGGTTTGAGTCGTATGCTTCCAAAGTAGCAAAATCCTTGCTTTCCAAAAGCATGTATGCAAGATGGCCAATAAGAGCAATGCAGAGGCGCTTATATTCCACTCACAAAATTCTTTCTTCCATGGATAAGGAGACAAGTAGGCAAAACGCACTCAGTACCCAGTCATGGAGTTATAGGTGCATTGGCACCCAGGTTATTAAGTAGAACTGGTCATGCGACAGGCATAGACATTTCTATGCTAAATAAAAAGACGGCCGTCTTGGCACGACACTTGATGAGTGGTAATAGTTTATGCACAAATGCTGAAGAAACGGGCAAGAGTATTTACGCAACACGGTACCGGCTTTTTAATACCTAGACAGTTAATTCTGCGAGTCCCGTCGTTCTCTTCTCCATCGTGGTTGTGGCTCGCAGGATTTTGAAAGGCTTTAACCGTTTGTGTGTTGAATTCAAGAGCCAGAAGCATCAGAAACACATTTCAACATTCAAGTGAGGGTGCGGAAGTAAAAGTGTGAGTAGTATGAAAATGGTGGATTCCACATCGAGGTTTATTAGCAATTTGAACTCAACTCGATAAAAGGAAAGGTACAAACGGCTGCAGATTTCCGTCAGTGTTTAATCTATTAGTAAGAAGGCTAAGTAGAGGAAATTAGAAATTGCATTGAGCATAAGGACGAATGCATTGGTGTAGATCCACTGTGTTATATAGTTCGAAAATTGGAGAATGTTTTAGTGCGAGGATAAATGTCTTTCACACAATCACAATGAAAGACAGCCACATTTCTTGGGTTGTAATACCTAAGTATAAATCATTATTAAGTATAATTTCGCATCATAATTAAGCTAGTTTGGACTTGAATAACTCCTTTCCTTCACCGCACTCCAATAATGTAAGAAGACAATAAAAGCCTTATTCATAAAGAAAGCGATTAGATCAGTTTTGGGAAACCACTTTGAGGAAACTCACATTCCATGGATCCTGCCCATTCCATTAACGAATGGCAGTGCCTCTAAATGTACAACAATAAACATCACCTTGCAGTCGCGTGGTGCTTCGTTTATGCTTAATCTGGAGGAAATTCTGATGCAGGCCCACGTGACAAGCAACTGAAGGGCGGAGTGGGAGTTGGTCAAGGGACTCTCTGGTGCTTGCCAATACTCCAGATAACCCAGATAGTAGTAGAAATAAACAATATTTAGTGGTTAATGCTAACTAATTTGCAGAATAAGTATAAAAAAGAATCACAAGCAGCATAAAAGGCATCCGAAAAGTGCAAGTATTTACCTGTAAATCTACTCATGCATTAAAATAATCCCCTCTTACTTGAAATTCATTGAGCATTTGGAATTTCTAAATGAATAGGAAATTAGCTACTTTTAAATTGAATCTATTTTTCACTGAAGCATAAGGTACAGGACCCCGAAAAATCCCTATCCCATTGAAAGCAAGCGGAGTGAAATGTGACAGAAGAAACCCCTCGTATGCTGAGGTGGGGGCCACCGTTATCTCAAAGTCCGCCTTACCGGCTTGCTCATTAGCCAGTCTCCTTAGGAAACAATCTGGCTTTGCCTTCGACAGTGCCCTTGAGGGCGTCCTGTCAAAGTGAATGCCGAGCGACGTCTCATTCGAAGCTCATCGTTCATAGTCGCATTTTCTGAGCTAAAATTTACGAACCACTTCCACATCAGCCTCTCTGTTATCGTACCCTCACCGCATTCATCGTTTCTCACCGGTTCCAATTTAAACGCCCGAAGCATGTAGACTTTAGAGCGCATTTCACGTACCCGTACGAAGTATTATCCGGCCACATAGGTGTGCCAAGAAATTCACTACCTTGTGGGAAGCCTATTGAGCAGAGAATGAAAAAACCGGACCTAACCGGCTCATGTGAAACATGACCACCGGAATATTCCCGATAGCCTCAGAGGCATCTACAAGTGTGGTCAATTCTCGCCGTCTCTACGCGCCCACCCCCACTTATTCCTCTGGATACCCTAATTGCCGAGTAAAGCCGAAGCCCGAAACGATTCAAACCTTTCACATTCGTAACTGAACCCATTTAAAAAGCCAGGACACTCGGACTCAGAAGTTCCGCTACCTCACATAGCCCAAAGGGAGCTAAACCCTCCACTAGCTGCCAACACTGAATAGATTGCATGTACAGTAAAAGATTTAAACTGAAATGTACAGGAATGCGAAAAACAGCACCTATTGACAGTGGTGAACCTCTTTCTAACTACTGAACTCTTTGAGCTTCCTGTCTTTGTCCTCCTTGCGGAAACCGATCAATTCACCGATTCAACTACCTTTCCCAGCTTGGTGAACGCCTTCTTTCCTGCTATGGGAAGGGCAGAAGACCTATTCGCAGTCAGGGCCCACTTGATAGCCTCTGCCCTAGGCGTTACCTTCCCGGAGAATCTATGCACCACTGATCTCTCTGCAGTCAGGTGATCTGAAAGAGCCCACTGGCACCGTGTTCCTTCACACAGACCAACCTGCCGTCAGGCAAAACGGAAACGAGAATGCAGTGAACTTTGACCTCAGCAACCCTCCCCTCCACCCAGTAGTGATTTATTATGTACTTCAAAATGGCCTGACGACTGGAGCCACGCCTCGCCTTTAAGGACGCGATGGCCTCGACGAACATCGTCACAAAAGGCGGGTGGACAACGGAAACCCTCGTAGTCCTCGAGGCCTCAGAAGCACCACGAGCAGCAAAACCATACTGGCAGCAAGCAGAAAAAAACAACGACCCAGCAGCAGCAGTGAGGCCTTGCCCGTGAAATCATACACGTTTGCAAGGTGGAGTAATGCGAGCACTTTTATTCAGCAAAATATGTTGCCACCCTTAAATTGCCCCAAATTCACGAGAATTTTAGACAAGACATTCCGACTAAAAAGCAAATTTGCGATGCTAAACAAAATTGCTTCTTGGGTTTACCAAGAGCCCTAGTCTTGGCGATAGCATTAGATGGTTTAATTTTTTGATAGCGAGGGAAATTCTATCTGTGGTGAGATCAATTTAAAATGCCCAACTCCTCTGTGTTTGCTGGATGTGATTAGCTGGATTCGTGCACTCCACTTCCCTATGTTAAAACTGGGATAACGACCTCACCACCTTCCAGATGGTTCGGTGCCTCGATTACTGCGACTTTAGTCACCGCATTATGTGATAAATGCTGCATTTGAACTTGTCATTCTAAGTAGTAAGTGAGCAAAGGAAATGCTATTTTCTGGGACACTTCCGGCCACTAACAAAAGCGGTGCAAATCTTGATGTCACCCTCTGATTTGATTCAAAACTTCACACGGAAGCTAAACTGTAGGGCTTAGCCTGAGGATGAACAAGGGTCTGATAGAATGAAATTTCTTATTTGTTAATCACTTCCATAATAATTCAGTAATTGTTAAAACAGAGTACATGGAAATAAAGAGTAATGGGTGGCCCTTCCTCGTAAGCTTCAGGATTAACTTAAACTTGAAAGGACCTTCTGATTAGCCTTTGAGAAGGGTCAACAATAGTTTGGCAGCTTTGCCTCTTTTGCGCACCATTGACAATAATGCATGAAGCACGGTTTAGTATGATGAAAAGTTGAACAAACTACTTCATTTGGAAAGCCTTTTAGACACGGCAACAAATGACGAAGACCGGCTAATGATGTCAGTCAGACATTCGCCTGCAGATTTTCAAGAGCTTAAAGTGAATAAGTCGGCCACTGACTATCAAAGAGTTGAGGGAACGATGTTTAGGTGATGAGGGTCAGACGACGCACACTAGGCTGACCTCATACCAGTATTATTGACCGTACAGGACCCAATGATCAAAACAGTTTGACATGAATTAGAAAGCTTACATGCTTTTTCGATGTAATCTGCCTCCTACCATATGGTAAGCAAAATAAATGCACTATTTGCTGTTGGTTTTAGCAATAATAAAAAACCATCCAGCCATTACTCACTTAATGTGAAGACTATGCGGAAATAGAATTACCATAATAAATGAATAAATAATAACAAATAATAATAAATAAAAAATAAATAATTTGAGAACGATTAAAGCCAGGGGTCTCCGCAGGCTAAAAATACATAAATTTTTGCCATTTTAAGCAGTGAAATACATTTCGAACACTCCACATTAACTTGGTGTTGACGTGCCGTGATATGCATATGCATATTTGATGGCTGAGTAGTGAAATGTGGAAATTAATAAGGTCTCTGCTCTCCATTGGCCCACTACATTTTCATTTTACCGCTTTATTCTTCAGCTCATTGAGATAGGATAACATGCATGTGCAATCGCCTTTACCCATGCAAGTGTGATGGTGATCAATGCTGTTTAAGCCACCACAAGGGAAACCCTACTACTCAGACTGTGGTCGTTCAAACATCGCTTCACTCTTGCCTCTGAACTGTCGAAAATTTAAGGGGATTTATGCATTCCTTGAAACAGTCATTTAGGAATCATATTTATTCATGACATTTGGGTTAAAGTCATTTGTCAGAGTTGCCCTCATACGGATAACCTTGCCGTTTTATGGCTACCTTGATGTGTCACCATTGCCAAATGCGATTAAAATTCATTCATTCCCAAACATTAAACTTATTCTGACAAAAAATGTCAGCTTTTGATAAAATCCTAAACAGAGGAAAAATTTACCATTCCACAATCTTCATTATTTGGTAAATATTGACCGCACCACTTCGAAACGGGGTTGAAAGGCCGTGATGCAAAGAGTAAGTTTTTTATTTGCGGCAATTCTGTACTTGCATGTATAGAGGTTTAACGAGATCAGTAAGAATAATCGAAAAGCAAACAAAAAAGGCAGGTGAGGGATGGGGATGCAGGTAAGGGTAGTGAGAAGGGAAACCTAGGCTGGATTTGTGTAGTTATAATGCATACGCTGTCTGCAGACAGCGGATCGGCATTTGACACGCTGGAGCAAAAGGAGACAGAAAAGCATCGAAGAATACAAGCTGGAAAGCAGGAGGATAGGTCGAAGGTACGTGTGGGAGAGGGAGGAGTAAACAGAAGATGAACGAAAGTTGAAATCCGCGTACGCGCGTCTCGCATTCCTCGAAACGATTCTCCTCCTTGCGACTGAGGGGTAAACGGTGGGAAGATGGAGCAAAATCCGGTTGTGAGGGCGAATTTATACTCAGTCTGGTGAGGGAAAAAAAGCGTAAGTAATGATAAGAACTGACACAGATGATAAGGCAAGAAACAGCAGAAATCGCGCATAAACTCAAATTTGTTATCTAGGCAACAACGAATATATGACCATATCTCACGTGACAGAGGTCAATGAGACAATGTGTAGCTTATGGACAGTGAGCTAGCGACAACAATAGCCATTGCCACGCGATCATGACAATTTAAATAAGGTTGGACAGCGATAAGTCCTTGCCGGAATGCTCCATGCATATGCAAACTAACAATGAAAATAAGTTCACGATATGATTTCAGTTTTGGAGTTCAATATCCCCTACTTTCATGCTTCATTATAAGGAGTGGTACTTATTACTTATTACTTTCCGACACGACAAGTTTTGAAGCCTGAAGCGTGCGAAATCCACACATCGCGTGACCAACAGATACATTACAACACATATCAGAAGTATACATTGAAATCCTGCGATATTACTCACCAGGTGGGATTTATAACTAGCGACGATTACATGGAGCAGTAGGCTTTGGATGGTAGTGTAATGTGCAAAGTCGAAAAAACCCTTAGTAGTTCCTTTACTTATAAGTAAATCAGTTTGAGGGACATTTGATTATATTGTGGTTTTAATGCTAAACTCTCAGTGTAAAAGCACTTTGGTTTTGTGGCAAATAAAATCGGTAACGCTTTCAAAACCACCCTGCTACTTAGCGGTGGTACGTAAACATTATTACTTTAAATCACAATTCAGCAATACTTGAGTCACTGGTCCTTCAAAGATTCCATCATTTTGGTCCTACTATTAGGAGTTAAAGGACTAATATACCTATCAACGCCGGCACAAGCGTAAACAGATAATCCACAGTACGGGAGCATATCCAGACTAATCAAAAACATGCAAACAAGCAGTAGCAACAGTAGGAGAATAAATCCACAAAGGGGTGACACAGAAAGAACTAAAAGAGAAGGCAGAAGCGCGTACCTCCATGCAGCTTGAGGAAGGGGTTTGAGAGGGGCAATGAGGAGGTCCAGGTGGGACTCCTTGTGACTAGCGCGAGATTGGTAGGCGTAGATCCGTTCACCGAGCACAGCGCATGCGAGTTCTCATGCCGAATCTAGAGGATGGGGGCCGGGGAGGAGGGGAAGTGGGCATCTACGGAAGGGGAAGGGGGGAGGTGGAGTTTGGCCCTGATTAAGGTAGGAGCAGATGAGTCTGTTATCTTCACCAAGACGATTAGCCACTCTTCCAGACCCGACGAAAGTTTAATGCAGCAGGGGGGAGATTGTTCCGTTTCTGACTCGCTATGAGTGTGTGAATATAAGTGGATTTTGCATGGGTGGAATCGCTTTCCTGTATACTGGGAATGTCCTGAGCTAGTTGATCAGTTGATTTCTCGAGTTCACATCTTAGTGTAAAAACAGTCTTAACATTGTTAGTTGATGAAATGCAAAAATATCGAAAGCAAACAAGATTTGAAAGGATTGGATTTTGACATCTTTGTTGAGTTCACATTGCTCATGACTGAAGCAATCACAAGCCGAAAGGAATGGTTAAGAAAAGCCTGTCCACTCTGACCGTCCTTGTGAAAACAGGGTAGAGAGTGGGTAGAGGGATCATCAAAGCGTTTTTAGTCGAAATAATTGCCAAGGCTTCATTTTTGCTCATGTGGAAAATCATAATCAGCAGCTCGGATGATTTCAAAATCTTTTCCAATTTCCTCGTCAACTACACTGCTAATTTCTGTCATGGTTGGCGTAGAAATATCCTTCGGGCTAAAGGGACCAGCCATTGGGGTTATGGGTGAAGAGCTTTCGGGAATATCTTCAACGTCTCTTCCATGGATGAGGACAGGAGAGGAGGAAAGGCTTTTTAAAGGACTTTCGGTTACTGAAGCGCCCGGATGCGCAGGTCCTTTAAATTCATCCTCGGACACGTCGAAAACCGTGGAGCCCAAATTGGAGTCGGTTTGCGAAATAGGTACGTGCCCTTGAGCTAGGTTCAGAGAGGTAATGCTCGCAGAAACGGGTAGTCGCTTAAATGATGTCTCCTCGTCGGTGTCTGTCTTTTTCAATAAAGCTTCATCTCCACTAGTGGAACGGGGAATGGATAACTGTGGCAGTTCGCTGGACTGAATCGGTATTGGAGGTGGACCAAGAAGGGGCAGGAAAAGAACTTCAGATTGTGAGGGAGGTTGTGTTGAGGCCCTACTTCCACTGGCCATTGCAGCACCACTGTCCTCCAAAGAATCGGTCATGTGACGACTGTAATTAGCCTCAGATGACAAAGAGCTATCTCCCCATTGCCCTTGTTGACTATGCTGTTGGAGGCCGTCTAGGGAATCTGCCGATGTCTCCATGATTTGCGGGAAGTCTTCTTCTAATGAGTCCGCTTCGCCCAGAGAATCATGATCTCGAGGATAACGCTGTTCAAGTACATCACGAGCACCACGAATGACATCGCGAATAAGGTCAATCGGCAGGACCTCGCGTTGACAAGAGCTACTGGCAAGTGAATCATGGATGGAGGATTGCACAAGTGAGTCAACTTCTCCTACTATCTCAGAGGAATCTGTCAATCGGGAAGTCTCGACACTCTGACACATCTGTTCGGCTAGAACATCTTCGTAGATGGTACTAATAGTCTTGTGGGTCAGTGCGGTCAGCTGAGAATCAATCGGTTGTTGTTGAACAGACTCTTGGCTACTGGCACACTCCTGTTCTGCACGAAGGAAATCGGACAGAGAAGACAGAGAACTGTCTCCTGCGCCTTTTGTAGCAGATGGTATTTCTCCACTACTCGCTGAGAACGGTTTAGTTGCTTCGGCCTCGATTCGTTCAAATTCAGAGACAGAACTGCTAGTTCTGCTGCTCGAATCCTTTTTCAGCTCACCAGAAGTCTTTTGAAGGGAGTCTGGAGATGAGTTAGCAATCATTTGTTGTTCCAAACGCTCAAATTCTGCCAAAGATGGTGACTGACTTGCAGTAGCTTCAGTTTTAGAAAGAGCCGGTTCACTTGCACCAGGATCACCCTTTCGTGGAAAACCCTGAAGCCGACCTTTCGGTGGACAGTAGATTCCACTTGATGTAGAACGTTCCAAAATGCTTGGTGTAGATACTGTATCCGCACAATGGCGACTGCCGGATGATTTATCCTCAGTAACCTGATCAGTTGATATTGCTGTAGCCAGTGCAACTTGTTCTTGCATTGAGGCATCAATGGTTTCCTTAGGAAGCTGCGGAAAACTATCGGATAGTCGTGTTTCGTCGACGAGATTTAAATCAGAGTCCAGAGACGCAAGAGTAGTTCTTGAGGCCTCTTGAGTTTTGCCAGCATTCGTTAAGGTATCACTGCCGATCTGAATTACTGTCGCTTGACTTTCTTTGCTCGACTCTTCGGTCGTGTCAGTCACCGTTGCAGTGAAGGAACTTCTTTCGGATGATGCAGAGAGTCTTGAGAGCGACTGCACTTGTTGCCGGTACTCAGAGACGGGTCTAGAAAATGCCAGAGAGGTGTCCTCTTCTTCATCCTCCTCATGAGCTGGGACAAGCTTCAAATCCATCGGAATTTCGTCATCGTTTAACGAGTCGTCATCATCTGGCGTCACCAGGCCTGCAACTTCTGGAATAGTGGGAAGTATGCTATCCAGATCCTCAACCATTATCTTAGGATGTTCTTCCTCATCCTCCTCTTCTTCATCATCGAGAATAACCTCCTCAGCCACCTGTTCTTCAATATTTTCGTTCTCTTCGATGTCTTTACTCATACCACGTTCTACATCGTACAGGCGTGGTGAAGGCTGAGCAACTTGTTGAGTTCCCAGACCATAAAATTTAAGTCGTGAAAGTAGTTGTGAGGAACGATCCAGCGTTGTTTCAGGCGCCGGTCGAGGTCTGGACAACTCAAATCCAACTGATTTGAATTCGTAATCATCATCTTCATCCTCTTCTTCGTCGTCCTCTGAGGCATATTCGGCAGCTAATGTGGCACCAGCGGCAGCTGCAAGTTGTGACAAATCATCCCAAGTACCCTCTTCAACTTTCTCCTCACCTGAAATAGTGGATTCACTGGAAACGAATTGACCTTTGCTAGGTTCATCCTTATTAGTGCCTGGAACGACTTTGCCTTCCTCAGAACTACAAGGCGAAAGAATATAAACGTCCAGCTCACTACTCATAGGTTCTTGGTGCAACTTTATTGAGGATGAAAGGGTAGGTGAAGAGAGGCTTTCAATGGCTGGCGAAACGTCAGACATCATCAATTCACCGCTTACTGGAGCAGATGAAATTGGAACCACCGAGAGTAAATTCATGACCTCAGCAGAAGGCTCTAAGCCTGCCTTGTCAGTGCAAATTTCCGGAGCTGAGGCACCCAAACCAGTGCCAACAATGATATCAGTGTGATGTGTGGTTTCATATTCTTTAGCTTTCGGCCACGGAAGTGAAGCGTAGGTGGGAACTAGATCATTGTTTTCTCCCATTGGTGGTTCTCCCTCACTATCTTGAGCAAATGAACGTTGGGGTGCAATGCTCAAGTTTGGTTCAGGAATGGGAACTATGACTGAGACATTTGGGAAAGGAAGCGGGCTTTCTTGGCCATGATCAAACAAGACAACTTCTTCCCAAACTACTTCTTGAGTATTTGCAGCATAAAACAGGCGACGGGGGACTTTGACACGTATCTCCAAAGAAGAATCTGAGAATCTTGAAACATGGGGAGGTGTCTCGACACTTCCGATCAGACTACGTGAAGACGAAAGTGACAAATGTCGCGTTAGACATTTATCAGCAGAAACAACTTCAGGCATATTGGCCTGCCTCTGGGAGGCCGTAAAGGAGTCTATATGTTCAGATTCCGTGACAGCCAAAAATGCAGCAGATTTGAGATTATGATCCGCATCCAAAGGTCTCACCGATTCCGATGTAGTTGTGCGGGAAAAGACAATCGGCAATTCATTTCCAGTTTCGTCAATATAAATTGCAGCCTCCGAAGGAGAGACTGTAGACACGCCTGGAAGAGCGGACAGATGATCTTCCGTCTCTATACTAACAGCCTGTAAAGGAGATGGGCCGGGAGGTAGAGATTTAACTTTCGATATTGTTTCATCAGCACTCCCGATAAGACCAACATGAACATCACGGCCTGATCCATCGGAATGTGAATATTTAGCTTTTGCAGTAGCGTATTCCAAAGGTTTCGTTTGTTCAACATAAAGAAGGTCATCGTGAGTCAAGCCGAGGTGTAAAGGAACAGATTCTTTGCTTTCCTTAGTTTCAGAAATTTCCATCCCAATCGGATGAGATACCGGAATCAAAAGATCAGAAACGGGGAGTAAAGGAGGTGAGGAACTCGTGAGGAAACGACTAGAATCAGAAACAGGAACACAAATTTCTGACGGCATATCCGAGGAAACAAGTAAGGCAGATTCCACAGGATGGGCATCAAAAACGTCTTGAACACGATTAGATAAGGAAGCGGAAAAAAGATTCGAAAGGCCAAAAGGACATTCCTCAACAAATTCAAAATTCAACTGAGAGGAATTTTCAATTAAAGGAAAGAAATTCAAACCATGAGAACGAGGACTTAAAGAAGGTAGACGAGTGCGGGAAGAAGAAAAGCATGGAGAACACTCAGCAACAGCAGGCGTAACAACCTCGAGATCGACTAAACCACCAAAATTGGAGGTCACGTCCTGCATATCAGACAATTCCGCAAGGCCAGAAGAAGAACATTCAAAAGGTTCGTTACAGGAAAAGGGCAAATCATCAATAAAAAGAGCAGATGAAGATTCAGGTAGAACAACGCCACCAGATAAAGAAACAGGCAAAGGAAGCTCATTCACGTCGCGAGAACACAACTCAGAGACAGATTCCGACAAAGGCAGGAACTCAAAATCAGAAACTAATTTTGACACAACATCGGCTTCCGCATCAGCGACAGCAACGGTTTCACATTTTACTTGAGA
>NW_020170412.1:805385-811265 GCF_000524195.1 Echinococcus granulosus | reverse complement strand
GGGGAAAAAAGGTGGATGCGTGTAAAGGACGGTTGTGATGAACCTACCGGTCTTTGCAACAAAGATAATACGTTTGCCACCTTCTGTGACGGGGCAATAGGTTTCCGGAAGGTGATCTTTTATGACCATTGCGGCGATGAATGATTTCCCAAGACCAGTACTCAGTTTAACGATGATGCTTTCATTGCGGGCCATGTTGGCTATTTCTACTTGATATGGTCTGGGCTCCAACAACTTGGTTTCTCGGAAGGCCGGCAAGGAACGCTTCATTGTTTATTTCGGGTGGCGCTGTAAGGAAAGTTGGATGTTTAGGATAAATGAGAAGCGAGCATACAGCGGCATTCGCGATAATTTAATAGTACTACTATTTTAGAAAAGATATATACTGGAGTGAAAATACCTTACATTGCCTTTAGCCTATAAACAATGCTCTCACATCCAATAATGGAACTGTTCTTGATAATGAAATCGACACAATTTGACAAAAACAAAATTTGACCGCCACAAACATTACCAGTCTAAGTCACACGAATAGGCGTCCGTTTTAAAATACTGACCGAGACCTTGACTGTTTTTAACACTTTTAAATCCACAGGTAACAATTTGTTTGGAAAGTTAACTTTTGTAGTGAAGACTGGGGCAATAATATTTTCAAATCCCGTATTAGTTTTCAAAGTAGAACTCAAATCCACTTGACCCAACACATTACATTAGAATATAGCCCAGAATAGCTATTTGTATTAAGCCTTTTATCTAAATAATGCTACTATACTGATATTATAGTAAATTAGATGGTCGATAGGGTAATAAAGGCTTGTTTTTAATGTTTTTTACCATTTAACTAGCACATTCACTACTCCCCATAAGATCGTGTAAGTTATGATTTGAAATATATTCTGGCTGTCTTTTTCTTAGGAGCAATTATCTTGCTAATTGAATAAAGCTTGATTTTTACCTCTTATTTGTATTTGGACGTAATTATTTCGAACGACCGAAACTGCCGGCGGATAGAAGGAACTGACGATTGCGGTTGCAGTGGGAGGTAAATCGGGTGATATACAGCCACCTCTTTCGTTTTGCATCGGGGTCACGAAGCAGCATGAGTGGGAAGAGGAACCGACTGCTTGCCAACCCCATTTCCTCCGCCCACCCATAGCACTACACCGTATTTTCATCCAATCCTTGCCAAAGTCCTCTATGAAGTAGAGGCCATGAAATCTGAGTTGTCTTTCGCTGTTGGAGACATATAACGCAAGGCGTCAATTCAAAAATCCTCGGCTGAGTGTCGCGGAATCCCAAGGAAGTGAGTTTGTACCCATTACAAACAAAAATGTGTAGCAGCTACAATTTGCCTCAGCGTGTGCGGCTTAAACACTATTCGTATTCGAAGCTATGTTTGTTTTAAAGCGACCATAAGCGCTGTTTTCAGTGCTTTACGGTCACCATTGTAGAAGCACTCCCTTGAGTGTTGGCGTGTGTTGCTAACGCTTTTAACAATCCTGAGGCGGGAATGTGTTTGACTGTGTCAAATTGAAACGAGTTGGGAATCGACTTGGCAACCAGTCCGACTAGTCTTTGCGTATTTATGTATTAGGTGACTACGGCTCGCAAATAAATTATGATTATTGCTACCGAAACCTGATGTTCAGTCTCTCTGCTCAGTGTGATGAAATATCAAGTTTGCATGCACGTCGAACCATAACAGACAGTTTACCGTCTAGACATTCCATCACGAATACGACAAATCGCGTGCTTATTTTTTCGAGCTCCTTTATCTAAATCCAGTGGTGAAATATTTCTGCCTGCTGCTCCAAACTGACTTGTGGATTAAGGTAGACACACAAATACAGTTATTTGACTTGATGCATTTTAAGAGCAGGATCGCCTCCACCAGGTAGCTACTCTAGCAAATTAAACGTAGATTAACAGTATCCTCATCACTCTTTCTCAAAAGTTCTTTCTTCCACCTGAAGGTCGATTATAGTGCTTTTAGAGCCACCTTCAACGACGAAGAGACTGTGGGCTTCCCCACATAACCAGTAAAACCTGGGGTGGCATTGTTGTCAGACAAATTAGTATAAGATGGTGAGCAAATCGGGTAGCCCCAAAGACGATCCTCTAGAGCAGTAGGCCTCTCCGCAGCTACATTTTAAGGGCACTTGTCTTGCAGATGACGCCACATCAGCCCTAAAATACAGGCAAATTACGTGACAAGACATTGGGACGCCAGGATTTATGGCCAAAAGCATCCAGCTCTTTTAAGCACGGGGATTGATACTAATTCCAATCAAAGAGCTCCGTGTAGATACCGGTGAAAGGGCATAAGACATCGCTGCCTAGACAAATCCAATCCCCACCCAGTCAGCGACCCAAATGCGTTCGACGTCGTTTTACATCCTGCATCAGCCTTCAACTTTTCCTACAAGACAGAATAATTCGAGTGGCCACTTGCTTTATTCCCCGGCAAGCACTCCACAACTCCACAGATGGAGGAGAGCATGTCGCAACCGTCATTTCTGGAGTAGTCATGACACTTACAAGAGCTTTAGTGGTTCTATCACTCCTGTTCATCTTGAGTACAAATTTTATGATACTACAGCAATGGCGAGGAGCGAAGGATATAATTTTTAAACGTACTGTTACTTCAGCATTAATTTTATAACTTTGAAGTGAACACTGAATTAGACAATCAAGTAAATTAAAAGCAAAATTTTGAAATGACTGGATTAGGCCCTTAAGTGGTAATAATGGAGATCCCATCCCTTAGACTTTGCAAGAGCCAAGCGAATGTATCTCAGTATTCTATACCCAAGGCTCGAATCGCCGTCGCCTAAATGTTTCATTGCGCATATGCGCATGGTCTTAAAAGAATAAGGGGGAAAAAAGGTGGATGCGTGTAAAGGACGGTTGTGATGAACCTACCGGTCTTTGCAACAAAGATAATACGTTTGCCACCTTCTGTGACGGGGCAATAGGTTTCCGGAAGGTGATCTTTTATGACCATTGCGGCGATGAATGATTTCCCAAGACCAGTACTCAGTTTAACGATGATGCTTTCATTGCGGGCCATGTTGGCTATTTCTACTTGATATGGTCTGGGCTCCAACAACTTGGTTTCTCGGAAGGCCGGCAAGGAACGCTTCATTGTTTATTTCGGGTGGCGCTGTAAGGAAAGTTGGATGTTTAGGATAAATGAGAAGCGAGCATACAGCGGCATTCGCGATAATTTAATAGTACTACTATTTTAGAAAAGATATATACTGGAGTGAAAATACCTTACATTGCCTTTAGCCTATAAACAATGCTCTCACATCCAATAATGGAACTGTTCTTGATAATGAAATCGACACAATTTGACAAAAACAAAATTTGACCGCCACAAACATTACCAGTCTAAGTCACACGAATAGGCGTCCGTTTTAAAATACTGACCGAGACCTTGACTGTTTTTAACACTTTTAAATCCACAGGTAACAATTTGTTTGGAAAGTTAACTTTTGTAGTGAAGACTGGGGCAATAATATTTTCAAATCCCGTATTAGT
This sequence comes from Echinococcus granulosus, assembly GCF_000524195.1. Classification (NCBI taxonomy): domain Eukaryota; kingdom Metazoa; phylum Platyhelminthes; class Cestoda; order Cyclophyllidea; family Taeniidae; genus Echinococcus; species Echinococcus granulosus. The sequence continues at coordinate 807,722 of NW_020170412.1, read as the reverse complement.
TTTCAAAGTAGAACTCAAATCCACTTGACCCAACACATTACATTAGAATATAGCCCAGAATAGCTATTTGTATTAAGCCTTTTATCTAAATAATGCTACTATACTGATATTATAGTAAATTAGATGGTCGATAGGGTAATAAAGGCTTGTTTTTAATGTTTTTTACCATTTAACTAGCACATTCACTACTCCCCATAAGATCGTGTAAGTTATGATTTGAAATATATTCTGGCTGTCTTTTTCTTAGGAGCAATTATCTTGCTAATTGAATAAAGCTTGATTTTTACCTCTTATTTGTATTTGGACGTAATTATTTCGAACGACCGAAACTGCCGGCGGATAGAAGGAACTGACGATTGCGGTTGCAGTGGGAGGTAAATCGGGTGATATACAGCCACCTCTTTCGTTTTGCATCGGGGTCACGAAGCAGCATGAGTGGGAAGAGGAACCGACTGCTTGCCAACCCCATTTCCTCCGCCCACCCATAGCACTACACCGTATTTTCATCCAATCCTTGCCAAAGTCCTCTATGAAGTAGAGGCCATGAAATCTGAGTTGTCTTTCGCTGTTGGAGACATATAACGCAAGGCGTCAATTCAAAAATCCTCGGCTGAGTGTCGCGGAATCCCAAGGAAGTGAGTTTGTACCCATTACAAACAAAAATGTGTAGCAGCTACAATTTGCCTCAGCGTGTGCGGCTTAAACACTATTCGTATTCGAAGCTATGTTTGTTTTAAAGCGACCATAAGCGCTGTTTTCAGTGCTTTACGGTCACCATTGTAGAAGCACTCCCTTGAGTGTTGGCGTGTGTTGCTAACGCTTTTAACAATCCTGAGGCGGGAATGTGTTTGACTGTGTCAAATTGAAACGAGTTGGGAATCGACTTGGCAACCAGTCCGACTAGTCTTTGCGTATTTATGTATTAGGTGACTACGGCTCGCAAATAAATTATGATTATTGCTACCGAAACCTGATGTTCAGTCTCTCTGCTCAGTGTGATGAAATATCAAGTTTGCATGCACGTCGAACCATAACAGACAGTTTACCGTCTAGACATTCCATCACGAATACGACAAATCGCGTGCTTATTTTTTCGAGCTCCTTTATCTAAATCCAGTGGTGAAATATTTCTGCCTGCTGCTCCAAACTGACTTGTGGATTAAGGTAGACACACAAATACAGTTATTTGACTTGATGCATTTTAAGAGCAGGATCGCCTCCACCAGGTAGCTACTCTAGCAAATTAAACGTAGATTAACAGTATCCTCATCACTCTTTCTCAAAAGTTCTTTCTTCCACCTGAAGGTCGATTATAGTGCTTTTAGAGCCACCTTCAACGACGAAGAGACTGTGGGCTTCCCCACATAACCAGTAAAACCTGGGGTGGCATTGTTGTCAGACAAATTAGTATAAGATGGTGAGCAAATCGGGTAGCCCCAAAGACGATCCTCTAGAGCAGTAGGCCTCTCCGCAGCTACATTTTAAGGGCACTTGTCTTGCAGATGACGCCACATCAGCCCTAAAATACAGGCAAATTACGTGACAAGACATTGGGACGCCAGGATTTATGGCCAAAAGCATCCAGCTCTTTTAAGCACGGGGATTGATACTAATTCCAATCAAAGAGCTCCGTGTAGATACCGGTGAAAGGGCATAAGACATCGCTGCCTAGACAAATCCAATCCCCACCCAGTCAGCGACCCAAATGCGTTCGACGTCGTTTTACATCCTGCATCAGCCTTCAACTTTTCCTACAAGACAGAATAATTCGAGTGGCCACTTGCTTTATTCCCCGGCAAGCACTCCACAACTCCACAGATGGAGGAGAGCATGTCGCAACCGTCATTTCTGGAGTAGTCATGACACTTACAAGAGCTTTAGTGGTTCTATCACTCCTGTTCATCTTGAGTACAAATTTTATGATACTACAGCAATGGCGAGGAGCGAAGGATATAATTTTTAAACGTACTGTTACTTCAGCATTAATTTTATAACTTTGAAGTGAACACTGAATTAGACAATCAAGTAAATTAAAAGCAAAATTTTGAAATGACTGGATTAGGCCCTTAAGTGGTAATAATGGAGATCCCATCCCTTAGACTTTGCAAGAGCCAAGCGAATGTATCTCAGTATTCTATACCCAAGGCTCGAATCGCCGTCGCCTAAATGTTTCATTGCGCATATGCGCATGGTCTTAAAAGAATAAGCTAGCCAGAAGTGAGTCGATCATCCTGACCAAAAACCCGTCGTTTTCAATTTAGACAAAGATTTTCTAATGTGTATGTTGTTTTTTTAACGGTCGGATTTGGTAAAGGGCCACTTTTGGCTTGGCCATTG
>NW_020170412.1:799995-805285 GCF_000524195.1 Echinococcus granulosus | reverse complement strand
TCATTTTACGCCTTCTAAGAGGCCTTAGGGAGCTTCAAGTTTGCTACAACCTATGCATTTAAGTATCTATATAGTCAAATCTTACACCCTCTGTCATTTTGACGAAATCTAATTTACTCATCAAGGGGAATCATTGCTGTTGTTAATAGTAAGTACTTAAGTTGAGCTATGGGTGCTATCTTTCAAAATTGCCTTGCTTTGAAGATAACAGGTAATGCCAGTATTTACAATAAAGCTTCAAGATCTACCCGTTGGCTTTAAAGCAAATTGACGTGTTTTAATTAATCGCAAGCTCGTGTACTATTTGGAGTAGCTGTACGTTGGTGTTTTCGGAATGGGGTCAGCGTCAAGTAGTCTTGATAGCAGCACGGCTGGGTATCACATCCTAAAGGCATGCCACCTTATTTTTGTACAATTCCTAGGTTCAAGAGGGGTCACCAGGTCAGAAGGCCGGACTTGAGGCATTTTTTGATTTCATAGTGTCCGTCGGTGATATAAGATTGGTGAGTTTCCAGGTTTTTTTGCCAGTTTCAAACTTAGGAAGCACCAGTCTTTTTTGCCATCTGCAGTAACAATTCCTTACGATGGCAGAACTTGGACAACTTTTTCTTGATTTTGCACAAAGTTTAAGTCTCCTCTGTAAAATATGCTTGGTTTTCACAATGCTACAACGAAGCGAAAAGAACGAATCTCACTTTGTTGACTTAGCACTCAATCTATTAATATTAACAGCAGCAGGACAATGAAAGCATCAAGGACGTGTTGGCGAAGTACAAGGACACGCCAATGCAATTGGAGGTGTATTCCTCCAAAACACAGGAATTTCGCGAGGTCACGCTGATTCCCAGCTCTGATTGGGGTGGTCAGGGTCTTCTAGGACTTAGCATTCGTTACTGCTCCTTTAAGGGTGCTAGCGAAAATGTCTGGCACGTGCTTGATGTCTCCCCCGGCTCTCCTGCTGCCATGGCTGGGCTACAACCCTTCTCGGACTACATCATTGGCACTGATGCTCTCCTTACTGATGTGAGTACTCATTTTAAACCAGCCTTGGTTACTCCACATTACGGATATCCGGTTCCCGATTTATTCTCATTTGTTGCTCATTTTCTGTGGTTTTCAGTGTTAAAGTTTTGCTTCTATCATGCTGCATAGTAAAGACTAAATAAGTATGTTGATCCTAACAGTTGTTATTTTTTATGGATCTGATCAAACCTTTGTTGCGTTGGGCCGTAATTTTGGCGCTCGGTGACGTTTTCGCTTCCACGTCACCGAGGCTCGTGACTTTGAGTAAGTACATTCCCCACTCCGTTTTACGACTGTGGGTCTTGCGTGACTTTTAGTACTGCCATATTTTGGTCTCTCAGTGTGCCATATTCTTATCCTTCGATCGACTTGGAATTTTTTTACCTTTCGTGGCTTTCTGTTTTAATTGTGCGAAGGTTAAGCGACTGCGTTATCAGCCATGTATTATCGAATCCTCTTTTTCAGCTCCCCCCAATTGTTACTAATCATTCTCGAGACACGCTAATTCAGCTGAAGCTGTAGCCAGCAGTGTGTGTTTCTTTCACTGAAAGGCCACGACGTTTTGACGTTACAGGAGTTGCCAAGTTTATTTCTAGCTTCTTTTCTTTGGTGGCCATTATGATTAACCTAAAATGCTGCATGTTCTAACTCGTTTTTTTGGGTCTGCGTCTGGTGCGCAGCGAAGGTTATTCTTTTCAAGACGGCTTAAGTATTTAGTACCTATATTGGGTCTTTTAAAATATATTTCTCTGATCAGTTGCAGTAAAATGTGCTATTCTGAACAAACGTTGATCAAGGCAAAAACTTGAGAAAGAACCTCGCTTAGCTCTTCGATGCATTTTTATTTAAATCATGCCAAGTAGAGGTGGTTAAGTGCGCCCGGTATTACGACTTAGTCGTATTCATTCAACGCCAAGACAAATGTAGTTTCTTGTTGATAGATATTGTTTCATCATCAGGACGGGGCCTTTTAAATGTTATTTTAGATTCATTAACTAAGTATCCATCCTGCAAATCTCTCTTCCCTATTTTTTTCTCGTTTATATATCCCTAATTGCCTATTTTTTTCTACATTGGCGCGCCATTTTCCCATCAATGTAATTGAATTTGTAAGATGTGATAGCTAGACGTTGTTAAATCTTGATAAATCTTTTCTCACTCCTATGTGGTTTTTGGAGATAGTTATCACTTATGCTTTGATAGAAAATCAACTTTCGTAACACGTAGTCTTGCGTGGTTATTCTGCTGCTACGCCTTTATCTTTAAAATGATGGGGTGCTTTTTTACGGATCGCGTATTTTTATGATGTACTTAATTATAATGGGTAACAAGACCCTCTTGTAAGCGCCCTTTTAACTAGCCAAACTGGAAACCCTATGTAATAATACGTGCACGCTTGGGGAGTTATGTCGTCGCTCTCATTGTATTCGGTAAAGGTGTTTCTTTGCTTGTTGATTTGATTTGTCTCACTTGCTCAGAGGCTTACCTTGCGATGCTTCTCCGCCTCTCTGTTTATTTACTCATCGAATCCGGAGAAGCTAACTTGGTTTTTAAAAACGCACCTTTTTTTCAGTCGGAGGACTTATTCTCCGTGGTGGAGGCGCACAACGGCCAACCGCTACGGCTCTACGTCTACAACAGCACTACTGATCAGTGTCGTGAGGTGATGCTCATTCCTAACCTTTCTTGGGGAGGTGATGGCATGCTTGGCTGCGAAATTGGCTTTGGCTACCTCCACCGAATTCCCCCACCACCATCATCGGCCCTTAATGGCACTCACGCTCATCCTCCCCTCAGTGCTGCTGCTACTGCTGCTTCGACTTCGGTTACTATGCCAAATAACGGACTGTCAGGTAACCAACCGCCGTATCAGTCGTCACTGCCGTCACAGCAGCCGCCTCTCTGCAATCCGACTTCTCCTCCACCCCCACCTTCTTCTCTTCCGCCGCCACTTCTGTCTCCGCAATTTCCAGTAAGTTGGTTTACTTTGTTGTCATTGAGTAGAGTTTTGTCATTGCCCTTCTGTTCTCGGAATGGTGCTTCAAATTTGAACAATTTTTGGTCTTTCCAGTCAAGTTCCAGAAGAGACCTCTTGAAAGTGCTGCAGAAAATGTAGTCTTTATTTTAGTCTAAAAGGGCTTGAGCAGTAACACCATTCCGTTATATTTTCAGCCGACTGAAGTGACGAATGGTTTACCATCACATCCGCCACCGGCGTACCCATCGGTGGAATCAATAGGCGGAGTGGCACTGGCGCCACCAGCACCACTACCGAGCAATTTGTTTGAGGGTATCACTTTCACTCCACCCTCCACCCCACCCGCCCTTGTTCCGCTCGCGACCGATCGACACGAGGCCCCGGTGGAACCACCACCGCTTTTCACGACAGCACCTCCAGTATCGGTGGAGGCTCAACAACAGATGGCACCGCCTCCGCCTCAGGCACCGCTGACCTCCATATTCGCTCCACCGCTTCAGCCACCTATGCCACCACAGATGCAGTCATCTGGTCCGGCTACTGCGCCAGCTTTCTCAGTCCCGCTTATTCCGACCACCAATATTGCCCCGCCGGGAATGCCACCGATTTCTGTGCAGATGCCTCCCGCCGATCTTTGTACGTCATATACACCCCTCCGTGCCTGTATAATTGATTGTTAACAGCCTAGCTGCCATCAGTGTCAAAGTCGAATGGCGTAAAACCGTCTACTGTTCCATCATCTTACCGCAGGCTTTGTCTTTGGTGCCTCATCTGTTGTGTGGATTTAAGTCGCCAGCGTGGAGAAGGAGAGGATCCATCTCCATGGAAAAGGTTTTCTGTCTCACTTGTAACGGGGCTGGAGCACTTCTGTGTGAAGTGAAGGCGATAATGACTCCTCATCTTGTTTTGTGCTTTGGCGTTGGCAAAATACGCTGCATCGGCAGTGGTGGAGTACTTTGAACCTGACCAGGAGGGCTAATATCGCGAAGAGTAGGTCATGGATCGTGTTTTCCCAAGAGGTTTCTCCCTTTGCAACCCCTTTGCCGCACCTGGATCCTAAACGAATGTAGGCAAATGAAAGAAGAAGAAGTTCCCCAATTCATGAGGTCGCGAATCGTCCGATGGTTTCACCGTAGAGTGAATAAATGACCTCGGACACATCCCACATGATTTCACATTTTTAATCACGACTGTTATGTTTATTTTAGTGACTGGTCAACCACTGGCACCCTAGGCTACGACAGGACGGATGGTCTCCTTCACCTTGCCCTCCAACCCTCCGTCCCGTCCCCACCTTCGTCAATTTTGTTCTTGACTGTCGGTTCGCGTTTCCCCTCCCCCCTTTCCCACCCTTAACTTGGCGTTTTTATTTTCCGTGCCCGCCACTACACGCCATTGTTGCTAGCCTCCTCCTCTTCACCACCTATTATTATTATTCTCCCTTCTCAGCGCACGAAAGGCACGGATGATGGTAATAATAGTGAATGGCTTTCTGAAGGGCTCTGACTTGCTATGAACTCCTAGAAGCAGAAGTGGAAGTCGTTTCGTTGTCCAGCTTTTTCCCACAATAACGCTTTTTGGAGTAGGGTGTCTAAGGGATGCCTAGTGAGGAACTTAGTGGAATAATGGTAACGCAGATTGGATAGTATGAAGGTTTGTGAAGAAGTTGCCTCTACCTTGAACAAGAAGGTTCAAACGAAGAAGGATAATTAAGGCATCAGTTGACTTCCTGACTGACGTGGGTTATGGCTGACCTGTGTATTACCAGTGAATGCTAAAATGTGAACTTGATCCACCAGCTGGCCGCGTTGAATGTGTGTAGTTGGAAAACGGAAGTAGCAGCTCTGTTTTATTCCACAATACCGACATCCATCAGTTGCATCAAATGGTGGTTACGATTGCTGATGTCGCGATGACCCCCGTCTCCAGTGGATGGAAGGTTAATGCATCAGTCCCCGAGTACACAATAAATCTTGACCTAGAATAACTAAAACATCCACAGGTTAGCACGACGTCAGGGATTTTCCACGGCTTCTGTGGGTGGAGTAAATGAGACCCAATAAGCGACTGGAAAATAAAAAAAAAACAATTTTGAAATAATTTCATTTTGAAAGTCTTAAAATTCCACAAAGATAGGAATGAAATGTGGGGTTTTAAGGAAATCCAATCCCATCTCATCTAATCGCCTCCCAATTAAACACCCAAATCCTTCCACAGCTAAGATTAGTGACGGCATTGGATAACTCTTGTGTTGTGATGCCTTGTGGTGATAGGAGTGGCACCTCCGTA
>NW_020170412.1:787674-799895 GCF_000524195.1 Echinococcus granulosus | reverse complement strand
TCCATCACCCAGCAAGGTCGGAGAGACGGAGAAGCGGGATCAAGCAACTTCTCCATCCACAGCCGATCCATTCCTGCCCATGACATTGCACCATGGTGCCCAGTGTGCGCAGCAGTCGCACCGACTACGACGCATCGTCTTCACAACCTACGCCCTTGTTCTCAATCACTCCTACACACTACCACATTATTCAACCCAGTCGGCCTTGTGGGAGGCAAAGCTCGGTCGGGCTAATACATTTGTGTGAGTTTGGCACTCTTCGTCACTCTTCTTTGAGCTGGCTCATGGCGGAGGCAACGTCCCCCTGAAAAGGAATGGAATCGTACACTAGGTGGAAGACATTGGGTGAAGATCAGGCATAGGATATCGGCATGTGCATCTCACAGGTTTATTTCCCTTTCCAGACCGGCACTGTACGTGGGCGAGGCAGACTCGCCACCAATCTACGCCGTTCACACGCTAGCCGAGGTGGCACTGAAGCCGCGTCACGTGCACCGAGTGGCAGAGCACCTGCGACTAGCCTACGAGAGCATGCGGGACGACAGTGCTGTCCTCGATCTCAGTCGTCTGGTGATGCCGAAGACAGAAGTGGGGGGATTTTGGCCCAAAAGCCTCATTGGACTCTACTACCTCTCGCCCGACTCACCACAGATTAACCCCATCTGGTCGCCGCCGTCCTGCCCACCACATCACCTCTTCCAGCTGACCGACCAGTCACACAGGTGTGTCCATTCTCCTCCTTGCTAGCGTCCTTTCCGTATCAACCATGTTCTTTCTGCTTCCCGTAGTATGGGTGATCAGAATCATATTCCTTGTAACCAACGTTGGGCAGATACCTACGTTTAATCGTCGGGCGCATCTTTTCAAGTTGTTGTGCATTTTTGGTGTCTGAAGGTGGGTGAGACACAAGCACCTTTATTGTGGTTGACACAACAGGTCCTGCGGACTGGTGGCACGGGCGACAAGACGGGAGTCATTGAGGAATATTCGATTACTATTGGAGAAGTTGTGGGGTACTCGAGTTGGGGAGGCAGTTTTGTTAAAAATGTTGTAATGCTAGCATGAGGAAAGGGTGCTAAGCACTGGAAGGTTGGGTGGCTGTCCTCCCTCCCCCTCATTTCCCCTCCCATCCAATCTAATTCATGCCAACGTGAAGTGCAAGTCTTCCTGTGCGTGAGAGTAGGGGTGATGCAAGGTGTGACGTCTTGTGTTGTGTTGCCTCGTGGTGATGGAAGTGGCACCCACCTCACACTGCCTCGCTACTCTTGCCTATTTCTTGCAAGGAAGTGCTTTGTCTTCCATGCACTCGTTTACTGTCTTATGGAAGCGTGCACATCGAGTAGACAAGTGTCGGTGGTGACTGCTTGGCCTGTAGTAAGTGGACACTTCGCAGTGGGCGACTGCGTGTGGGAGTCTACCACACACCCACCGACACACAAAGTCGGCGAAATAGCCTGAGTGTGGAGTGACGCGTGTCAGGGGAACGTGAGGTGTGCATTGGGTTGGTGGATTGTTTCGAGGCTAACCGAGGGTGTGGTTGTTGGCTTAATGGACGTTGGAATAACAGACAGCCCTTCCTTGTCTCGTTCCACTTCAGGCTGTCATGGCGCCTTTGAATAAAGCACTGGAAGGAAGTGATAGGTGAATGGCATGTCTTGCAAGTCTGTTGTCCGTCATTGTTGTTGGTGCGTGACACGTAGACGAGGTCCGTTCGCTTAGCTTCCGAGGTCCCACGACTCACCCTTCTCGGTTACTGTAGGTGTAAAACACTTGTTTTCCTCACCATTCGAGTTGCACATGTGTGAGGGCTGTCCTCGGCACGTAGATCTCGACTGCTTCGAAGGTGTCAACTGCCACACGTATCCCTCTATTCTTCATGGCCAAGATCAAAGGGCCCTCCTAAACGCGATGCAGCCGCCACCGCGGAGTGGTTCATCGTCAGAACCGAGTCGTTCAAGCATTCTGAGCATTGTGATTTACTACCGCACGTTTTCCAAGTGCCATATTACAAACGTGAGGCGGAGGAGGAGGAGGTTCTGCAGCTTTGGAAGCGAATTTATTGCATTTGATGATACGAGGGTGTGAAGCTGAGGGGAAGGTGGGGTGGAGAGTGCGGTAGGGAGCGACGTATTGTTGGACTTACACGCATCGTTACCGCGCAGTGCATGCATGCAAAAGGCTCTTCTGGGTTGCTCCTATTCTCGTTTCATTGCAAGTTGGATGGTGATGATGTGGAAATATGTTAGTGAAATCCAGTTTGCATGTAGAAAGCCCATCTCGTTCCACACCGTGTGAGTGTTCCATCAGTGCCAGTTCGAAGAAGGTAGGTGGGTACTCATTCAGCCCTCGTTACTGTGACCATCGAGACGGGTGCTTATTTGGATAAATTATTGTGTCCATCCACTAAAGTGATTTGAAGTGCTTCGTAGATAGACTCATTCACTCACCTTGTTGTAATGAGGAGGAGGAGGAGGAGGAGGAGGGGGTAGGGCCACGGCATTGCTTTGACCTCCTTGCACTGTTCCAGTGACTTACTTCACACTTGAATGAATGCCATTATTGCTGTCATTTGTCGATTTCAGCTCTGGTCGCCCACTCCTACCCATGCAGGTCACCAATATCCAGACGACAGGCTTTCCAAAGGAGGTGAAGACCGTTCTGTGGACCTTCTCCACCGTCATCGTGCTCATCATCACCGTTGCCGTTATCTTTGCCCTGCGAATGCGAAACCGTGTGCGTCGCTACCTGCACTATCAGGTGAGATGGGACAGACAGCGTGTCCGCGATAGCGTGTCCAGGGTAGCGTGTCCGAGATGGCAGGTAGGGATGGCTTGCAGACGTCAGTGTGCAGAGTAAATGTCGAAAACAACCAATGTGCCTCATAGCTTCGTACTTTCATTCTCCACTGTTTGTCGCCCTTGCCATGGCTCTTCACTGGTAGTCGATGCTTTCCTTTGGACGTACTTGAATGCTCCAAGGGCCCTTCAAAGCGCCGTCGTGTGCTTGTCAGTGACTCGCCTTGCATATCACGTCCTTAGTCAAGTAAAGGCATTGCAGAGGGTGATTCAATTTGTAGGTGGGACTCAGTGTTCTGAGGTGTCTCACAGTGATGCTTGAGACTAAGGGGGTGAATGAATGCATACACCACCTCATTTCCCCGCCCCTGCCCCCACCCCCTGCCCCCAAATGCATGCAAGTGTGGATGTTACGATCAGTGTTGTGTACTTGCTGCAGCCTCGTTTTGCGTTGGAATTTCTCTCCTCCGGGTTCGTGGTTATTGAAACGGTCACCATGGGGCGTGGTAACACCGTCCAGTGGGATATGAAAGGAGATCGTACCCCCACGAGTACCTCTTAGCTCCATGCAATCTCTTGCGCGAACTGTATGATGGCTGAATGTTGAAACGTAGGATCCATTTTATTACAGCGAATACGATTTTAGAGAGTTCAGCTGTCCTCACATTTCAAGGATGTAATCCGTCGGAGGTGTTTTCACTTTCTCGTACCAGATTTTATGCATTCTCCTGTTTCACAGAGCGGAAAAGTTTATTCACTTGTCTAGCTACTTAGCTTGAACAAATTCCCCTTCTTAGTTGCTACTGATGGAAAACAATTGTTTTGTCACCACACGAGCATTCTTAGACCAAAAAAGACGATACTTATGGCATCATTAAATAAATATTGCATAAAAAAGGAGTACATGAAGAAGTGAGGGACAAAAAAGGCTACAAATTCTTCGTTCTCACACTGCTGGGAACAGTTTTGCGCTTGCGCATCCTCTTCTTCGTCTTCTGGAGGACAAAACCTTCTGTTTCATCGTTTTCCTCGTTTCCCTCAATTGGGTTGACCATCTCACCGCTCGCCGCAATCAATGTGACACCCAGGACTGCTGCCGGAGCTTCACTGACGGCCACGCTAGCAGCACCGTTATTGGTGCTTTCTTCGGAGATGGTCCGTTTCGAAGGTATATGCCACGGATTGGTTAGGGTTCTCGCTTTAGACCAGACCCTGGGTTTGGCTTGCAATGGCGAATCGTGCTCGGAGGTCTGTACCTACACCCGTAAGAGAATTTTTGAATAAATAAGTGGAGTTTCATCCCTCAGCCCTAGCGCTTCTAATAGAGGTCGGAGATCTTAGAGTTCACGTTTACGTCTATCAGAAGCATTTCGATCTCTGTTTGAAGGAGAAACTTTTGCTGTGAGAAGAAATGGCAACGGTGGGGGATCAGCTACACTCCTAACTGTACACCTGCCTGAAGTACCACGCAGAAACTCCAACAATGAATTGAAGAACCCGGAGGAATGCAGTCTTGTCCTTGAAATCGTTCAATACAAACCAGTGCTAGAAACACGGCTCCACAAAAGTGGTTTCCTATAAGTCGTGTTATCAATGAAAATCTAAGAGAACGCAAGCTTCCTTTCCACACTGCTGCTGTAGAGAAAGGTATCTTATCCCACCTCTAACACGCAAATAATCAGGTAGAACAAGATTGATGGAGTAAAGTACATTAATGGAGGTAATTCAAAAGCTTTTTGCTGTCGTACCTTTATGCCAGCGATGTTGTTATTATTGATCTCTTCGCAACCGTTGACCGTCGATTCCAACGATGGAAGCGCCACTTGTGGACTAACTTTGTGATCCGCTGGGCGTGGGGAACCATGCTTCGAGATCTGGAAATTAATAATTACTATCAGTTCACCAAAAAGTGAAGAGAGCAAGGACTACTGCCCCAGCTTAAACGATCAAGCGGTCATCAAACATCAACTGTTGGAATTTGTGTCAAGAGGTTGGCTTGTCGTGCGCCCTCAAACATAAGCGAAGTGGAGCAGGAGTCAAGAAAGCAGAACACTTTTAATAAGTAAAATATTCAGAGCACAATAATTCCAAATACAATTCTAACTTAACCGGTTATCTAAGGAAGAGATATGGGCAGTTGCGCATAAGGAAGCGGGACATTAGGAAACAGAACGCCAACAGAGCCAAACTGAAATTATAATAGAGAGAATGGAGGCAGCGAAAAAGTAGTGAATCGTAGCCAGAAAATAGAGAGACAGAGACACTCACCGACAACCTCGCCCACATCGCCGGAGTAGAGGGATGGCAGTGCTCACTGATGAAGCGCTCAGCGGCATCTGCAGTGAGTGGAGCGGGCAGGAAGCGGTGAAAGTGATTCACCTCCGCGAGGTGGACTCGAGCCAGGCAGTAGGTGAGAGGAAGGAGGCTGGGGAATCGCGAGTTCCAATGCTCCGCCATCGCCGTGTCGCTTGAGCCCAGTACATCGCGCACCTTATTACGAAGCGACCAAATGTGGTTCCGTTTGTTCCGAATCGCCCGCAATAGCTGTGTTAGCGATTTGTCCTGCGGTTAAATAGAGTTAAATGGAACCTTTGGATTATGGAGTGGTCGAGACAGGTCTGCCTATCCTTCCTGTGTGCCTAATTTATTGCCGACTCGTATGTCCACTTGGTTTTCCACCGGTCTGCCCGTCCATCCAATTTACAGAACCGTACTAAATCGCTTAGTATAATTTCATATTCCTCTTTAAAATCAGTTTTTCCCATTAGAAGAAAACATTCTAGGCACAGGAAATTAGCCTCCTCCTTAATGTTGAAACGCACTAGCATTACAACATTTATTATACAAAAACGAATGAGGAGACTCAGATTCAACTGCGCACGCACAGACACACGAATGGAGAAGTTGGGCTCTCGATCATCCGATGAATGTGACCCAACGGGGGATGCAGTAGTGCCCTGAGGGTGCGGAAATTCACGGATAAGCGGAGTTCTTATTGAGACCCAATCCATTTGCAATCACAATTTCTCCAGAGATCTTCGAAACACCGTACTGATTAGGTACCCATTTGCACCCACACTACTACGTAAGTAGTTGAAAAGACTGTAGCTAGTTGATTATTTTGTAATGGTAAATGATTCCTTAAATCCGATGCAAAAAAGGTAAACAACTATTTTGCAAGTATTCACAGCGAATTTATGCTGCAACGGGCATGGCCGATGATCTGTACAGTGTGGTGACACGCGATTGGCTGGAAGCAAATAGCCAATAGGCGACATCGTCTGTACTCCAGCTTTACGTTAACTAGAGGGAATGTAATCAGCTACCCTTTAAATGGCATTTAAGTGCTATAGTAGCATAGAATTGGTCCTGATTAGGGGTTAAATTCCAGAACCAAGCATTTATCAACAGTCTTAGTGTCACATACTAAACATTTCTCCTTCTGCAAGGCGGGCTTTGGAAACCGACCCAGAGAATGTTCGACGTATTGCTGTATACAAAGTGATCTCTATTAAAGTATTTAAATAAAAGCTGAGGCCTTATGGGTTTGCCACTTGTAACTCTGTAAATGATAGAAGAATGAACTTTAGGTAGTCACGACATAATCCAGGCTTTACGACAATCCTGGAATCGAGTACGCAAACAGCTCTAACTGTGTACCTTATTATTTTTTTCCCCTTAGAGTAGATGGAAAAAAGTTCAATTGTGTTCTCCATGCATATTTAACTGAACTTATTGATATCGCATAGGTGTGTTCGATTAACCCGGGCGAATGCCCACTTATGGGCATTCATTCCACTATTCCCACTGTTGATACAGGTTGAGCGCCACGTGTAGAAGGTAGTAATCAGGTCAAGGTTACCTTGTCTTGGTTCAATCACAGTCCTCACATGAGCCCAAGGCCGCTTGGTGGGAAAAAAGCCGAGGAGTAATCAATCAGCCCTTCACACCGCCATTGATATTGGAGGAGGATACAACGCTACTTCCCTCCTCTTCAAGTCCACTCTATCCTGACGTACAAATCTTACCACGATGATACAAGGTATGAAGCATTGAAATGCATTGTCATATAAGAATACCGCTTTCTTCCTAGTGGTCCAGTAGCCCTGCCAGTTTCCGACACAGTCTTTCTTCCACATATTTGGGGTGCATGATGAACAACTCCGTCTGAAGTCTGTTACATATAGTGCGTCTTGTTTGGGGGCAACTAGTGTCACCCTCGCACGCACAACTTTGAAGTAGGTGTGTGGGTGGCATGCAATTGTCTCATCATCACTCATGCTAATCATTTGTGAGGGCTGATCTTGACACCTTGGTCTCCAGTTAAAAGGATATTCCCACACCCGAGACGGTATCCACCTCTGGAGTGACTCATCGCCAGAAGAAATTAGTTTAAACCACTTCTAGATGTTCGAAATTGTGGAGAGAAAAAGGGATGACCACTGAGAGACTGAAGCATGCATCTAAATACTCGCATGCACGAGCTACACCAAAACGACAAGAATTAGGCTTGACCTGACGGTAGTCGATGCAGCTGCCGAGGGCTAGTCCACACACCGCTAAACAAGATGACGAATAACCAGGATTGTTGCTTACGTGGAACGGTGTGTAGCATTGAATGGAACGCACAGCCGCAGTAAGGCATTTAAAAGATGTAAACACTTCAAAGATCGCCCCACGTCTGTACGTGACAGCCTCGTCAGTCATCGCTGTGTACATTCAGCGCACGGAGCGTCTGCCAACTCACAGGCGGTTGATTAAAGCGTAACTGACGGTGAAATCCTCCACGGGACGAGGCTTTTTGTGGCAACAGTGAACAAAAATTTGGCGTGGGCAGGGTGCCAAGATGACGGTATGATGTATACTGTCCTAGAATGGATCAGGAGCAATGACTCATCTTTCTGTACCGAGGCATTCCAGATGTCAGATAAGTACTCGATTAAGTCCGTAAGTGTGGGCAGAGATGATCGAACTCGAACTGCCCTCGTGGTATAAAGGTAGGATCCAGGCTGACTCATAATGACGGAAAAAACGCCGCTTCTTTCAACAGCTGGATGTGTGAATAAAGAGAGGTACCTGATAGGTCCGGACAGAGCGTAGATCGTCAACCAGGACGGCGTCCAGATGGCCTAACCAGGAACTCGAGAAAACGCGCCCCCAGTGATCGTCGAGTGCAGTGGAGAGATGCTGGCGGACGCTATGAAAGACATCCACCGGCCCCGTCACCACGACCTCATTCCCTCCTCCTTCGCCTGGCCGTGTGCGCTCTGCCGAAAGGTGAAAGGAGCCTGAGCCAGAGGCAAATTTGAGTGGCTTTGACTCGTCCATGAAGTTGGAGATCTCCTGCGTGATGGAGGAGGAAGGGTGGAAGATTATCTCTTGTTTTCGATGTCGTTTCAAACTCGCATGCAGTTTTTTCAGCTGTAGGGAGGAGAGAGGCAAACTTACTGTATAGAAAGCCATAATGTCCTCAGCTGTCCAGAAGAGTGGTGACCCAGCCAATACCTCGATGGAACAGCGGTTAGAGGGGTCAGGGGTTAAGGCCTCCAGGATGAGCTGTTTCGCCAGGCAACCTAATAAAGGTAAAGCCGATTGCATATCGTTTGGGCTAATTAGCCATGACGTCCGGTTACTCTGTGGAAAACAAAACAACACAATCTTTTGAATCCTATCAAGAATATCCAGTGGTAACCGCCAGCCTTCCAACAAGCTAATCTTCTGCAAGTCACCTACTTCCAGATTCAAGTCTATATCGAATGTCATTTAATCGTGCCCACTGAAATATTGGCTCGGAAAAGTAAAAGAGAGGACATGAATACAGAAGGGGGTGCCTTAACCCCCCCACCACCACTCGCTTCCCCCCCTAAAGTAGTCCCGACACAGAACGGAAGGGAGAGGAAGGAATAAACGGACAGACACCCACTTCGCATCTTGTCTGGTTTCTCCTCATCCGCCCCACCGACCACCTCTACCACCACGCAAACACAGTTGTCAAGATCGTTCAGTCGTGGCGCTTGAAGATCATTGATGGCCTTCTGCATGCTTTGAAGACCTGCCAGTGAGGTGTAGACTTCGCGCAGGTGTCTTGGCCTTGCTGACACTGCCTCCTTAGTCCCTGATGAAGACACTGCCTCCGGAGGAGCGAAAAATGGGTGACTACCAAGGGAGAGGATGAAGTAAGCCACAAGACCGAACGCGAAGACGTCCACTGACTGGGTCTAGAAGTGGTGGAAGAGAGGATACAAGTCGATCTTCAAGTGGGACAATCTCTCTGCTATGCGATTGGCCGAACCACTACCACGAGGTGCTTTCACCTCACATACAAATATTTTTATCAATCATGATCGAAAAGTGTAGGGGATAGGTCAATTAAACCACACGACGTGATGAAAAGGATACTAAGGATTTTCTCAATTCACCATGCTCAAGAAGTATCGAAAATAAGACTATTTGGTGGCATGATTAACGTCGTCTCACCAAAGCTTCCTTCGATGAAGCACACATCTCTGGAGCCATCCAGCCGAGACTTCCGAAGGTAAAGGCACCACTGGCTCCAATCGTTGACCCTCCACCGTTTTCAGTGGTGGAGCTGGCGGGCGCCTCGACACAGATAGAATTGATGAAGAACCCATTCTCTAGAGGCAATGAAAGGCCAAAGTCGCCGAGAACCAGACGATTGACAGCTGATGTGCTGGTAGTAGTGGAGGAGGAGGGAGTAGGAGACGAAGAGGGGGTGGCCTCCAGGATAAAGATGTTGCTCGGCTTGATGTCCCGGTGAACTATGGGAGAGAGAGAAGGCATAGCTTATGGAATCTGGTACTCGTTGACAGGACTCCCTCAATCCAAATAAAATGAACCAGTTGTGGACGCTCTCCCTCGGATCAAAAACGATGAACGTCTAGACGGTTTTACTTGTTATCTACTCACAATCAAGAGAATATGCAATCCTTTCGATCTTGATGAAACGATTCTATGAAACAGCTATGTGATCTTTCAGAACTCTTTTATCGCCAGTCAGGTCATTCCACCGTGGATGAGTCTTTTTAATAACAGAGGGGCAAGACCTAGCAACACGTCTGTAGTAACTTACATCGGTGAATACGCATCTAGAGCTTTCTCCTTTTCGTTAAGTTCTGTTTGTTTTTTCAAGACAAAAGCTGCTTCTATTATTCGAACTGGTGTTCTGCTATCAGAAACCACTGTACTCTTGACTCAGTCACACTACCTCTCTTCTGCATTAGTCATTTCAACTGATCTGGTGATTTAGTTTTCATTGAAGGCGTAGAGTACGCTCAGTGTCTGACCCCACCATGACTCCAACAAAAATACATGTGAGAGCTATTAAAAGGGCGAAATTTCGGTGACAATAATAGGTTGTTCTTACTGGACTGAAGGTGAACTGTCATGGTGAGCTGAGGGAGAATATGCAAGTAAAGAGGCACCCTTTCACGACTTCAAGGTACACAACAAAGCCAACTGAGAAGTGGTGCTGTCCTCGTGAGAGTAACGAAGCGAATCATCACTCCACGTTTAAACGAACCGATGGCAGTGCGCATGATGAACGAGGGCGTAGGGTAACAATCGTTACCATGGCGTGTTTGTGCCAGTGCTTTCTATTGTAGCAAGTTTTCCGGTTTGTAAACTTCGGCTGCTTTGTCCAAAGCAGTGCGCACCTTCGGAATAATGTTGACGTCTCATTGCATGTTTAGGAGTGGGTGGAAATCATACCAACAAATAAGAGAGCGAGGAAATTGACCAATCGAGTAACAGGAGTCATCCCCAGGTCACAGGAGTGAGCTTTGGTACTTTACTACATTCATTTAACCACTGTACCGAAGGTTTGTAACCTTCGAAGAGAACCAATGCTCGGTAAGCCAGTAGCCAAGTCCATACCAGTCGAGCGCACTATCCGTCCATGCTTCAGGTTGCTTGCAATTCTACATCCTTTCCACGGTGGAATTCAGTTGCATATTAGATTAACCCCAGATTCTTAGACGGTCTCCATATAAAGATAATTCCAAAAGCAAAGGAAGAGTAACCTACCGATTGACTTGGAGTGCAGAAAGACCACGGCATTGAGGAGCTGACGAACGCACTCCACCGGCAGGAGACCGAATCGACTCAGTGGATTCCTTCCCTCAGACAAAGCAGCACCTTCCTCGGTGTCCAGGGCCTCCAGCAGGCTAGTCAAGCAACGTTGAAGCACGAGGTAGTGAAAATTTGGTGAACTGCCCTGAAGGCATAAATAGAGGTGGAGGATGACGAAAGAATGAGTTGAGAGGTGGCCTAATGGCATCTGCCTCAATTCTCAGGTTTTTACTGTAATGCATTCGCGACTTCAGCCGCTAGCGACTCAGCCCCACACCGACAGCACACGGTTTCAGCATGCCATTGCTGCTGCCAGTCTCACAGTCTTTTATAACTAACCTCCAGCGTGGAATCTTTAATGACCTCTTCAGGTAATGACAGCTCAGATGCTACCCAGTCTAGCCGCAAGTAGCGATCCTCGCTTGCGCAGTAAGGAATTAGTGGTATCATTTAAATGAGGAAGCCTTACCGTCCAAAAGCACCGAATGAGGTGTTCGTGGTGGTGATTCATGAGGATGCGGTGCTCGCGCAGCCAACTTTTCTCCAACTCAACGCGACGCAGAATCCGCTTCACTGCCACTGGCTGTGTCCCGTAGGTCCCTCTGAAGCAATATGTTTCCACTTTATGGAATTATATGCTCATTAGAAATACTCGCCAGACGAGCACCTCATGTACGACTTTTTATTAATATAAAATATGATCAGAGAGAGAAAGGAAACACACGTACTCAAAGACAATAG
Organism: Echinococcus granulosus; assembly: GCF_000524195.1. Taxonomy (NCBI): domain Eukaryota; kingdom Metazoa; phylum Platyhelminthes; class Cestoda; order Cyclophyllidea; family Taeniidae; genus Echinococcus; species Echinococcus granulosus. The sequence continues at coordinate 788,271 of NW_020170412.1, read as the reverse complement.
TTCCATTGGCACCAGAGCCAAGAACGCGTCGGAGGTTAAATCGTACCATCTCAGGATTGGTGCGTTCGCCCTCCGTAGTGTTGGCCGAGACCACGGGGTGTCCAGCCCAGCCCTCCCGGTCTGCGCAGTCGAAGGAGGGGTGCAGCAGTGGCGAGGCGTGGTCCCATGGAGTCTGTGTGCCATGCGCAAGAGTAGATTACGTAAAAGAGAGAAGTACAACTGCGTTATAAAGGCGCTGAGATACGGTGGCAGATGCAAGAATCCCATAAAATGCATCTGATTTGTAATTTCATCTGCGACACTGCAATCTCCATCACTGCTACCACCCCGTAATTTACAGAGGACACGGCCCAAGTAAACCTAGACGGGTTAATCCTCGATGAGTCTTTTCAGTCTTCCACGATTGGGATAAATGTAATAGTGACGCTCCAGTCCTTCCGCACTCATGCGACCCATCAGCAACATCAGGAGTAGCTCAAACGCTAAGCGCATAAAAGCGTTGACAAACCTACTTTCAAAAAGATTTGCTCGTGGCATTCTGTGTGGATACATTGTCGAAGGAAAGCATTACCTGTGAGGAAATTAACCCACACATCA
>NW_020170412.1:784516-787574 GCF_000524195.1 Echinococcus granulosus | reverse complement strand
GGTGGTGGTGGAGCCTCCACGGAGAAGAGATCTACCACCGGTGCGGAGAGTGGCAGGTGCCAGAGAACTAGAGAGAAGGGAGTGAAAATAAAGCTTAAACACTGCAATCGCGTACCTATTCGCTTCCGTTTGACTGGCCCAGACACCATTCAGATAGACCTTAGCTATGCTACCAGTCGCTTCAAACCCAAGACTAATTCACTAAGAGAGCTGCGCATGAGTGAGCTGACCGAGTGACCCAGGTCATAATCTGTCTCCGACAGTTTCAGGTACTTAGTATTCGGTTATACCATTCTATTGACTCGTCAATAGGATCATCTATTCTGATGTCTTCACTCATTTATCTGGTTGGTTGCAACTTAATTTACACCAATGGCAAAGATAAGCCATTGGCAATGAGGAACCGACAGATTGATTATAAGGTGATCAACTAAGTAGCTAGACAAATCTTGTGAAAAGTAGCAATCACCAGAAGAAAGAGGCTAGTTACCATAGTATTATGCCCCAATTAATGGGTAAGCGATCCCACCAAATTAGCCGAGCATGGACCGTTTGGCCAAAGGTTTACACCACTAACTTCTTTAGCAAAGTAGGCAACCGCTCTAACGCTACAATGTGTGATTTTCCTCACACTAAGAATGGCTATTTTTTGCTGCCCTAATCACACTCAACTAGTTTTCCGATACGACTAGCTGTCACAAACTGATAAATAACAAATATTACAATAATAAGCGCTTCCATCGTCACAAACAGCCAATTAGGAGAAAACAATTAGTGACACTTGAAAATAGTATTATTTCAATAATTCACTTTTCCATCCTCACTATAAAAATTGCCTCTAATTGATGGGATTTGGGGCTGTGCTTGCAAGATCTGAAGAAAACCCAACAAACAAGAGCTCCGACACAATAAGAGCTTAAATAATCGCCTTCGATGGTCTAGGAGTACACGAATATGCACTTCAAGCATTCACTACCAGCGTCAAAAGCATGCAATACACATCCTTGATCAGTTTGTGATAACCGGTTGGATTAGATCACGCTAGCTGCGTTTGAAGAAATGAGAGCTGTACGATATCTTTAGTCTGATGATACTGAAATTTTTTTAGTTTTTAAGAAGCAGTTGGTCAGTTCAGTGGTGTATTTTTCGGTATCATGGTAGACCAGCAAAATATCCCAGCTGTAATTGACAGTTTTCTTCGGCATTACAAACGAATTGGTTGACCGTAAAATAACACATTTTCTTAATCTAAGAAAATCACATGTTTAGCCTTCGAATGGTGGTTGAATTTGTCAAACAAAAGGAAAACGTGCAATAGGGGCCACATTCGAACGAGTAATGTAAAATAATCATTTGCTGCAAACGGAAGGCAGCAACTACATTAAGTATAAAAAGTGATAATGCTGCCATGATGAGATGTTGTGAGAGTAAGGTCACATGACGTAAAATACGGAAAGCTTGTCTAACTTTAAAAAATTGTCGATAATAAGAGATAAAAGTCTAGGTACCATGAGGATTTGAAATGCCCCAAAGAAGTAGGAAAGAATGAGTGCCAGAGATTCGTAGTTGAACAGAGAAACGTAAGTGGAGAGTAGTTATTCTTCCACGAAGAAAACTCTGTCAAAGAGAATTCCGACTTCTGATTTCAAGCTGATTATGGGATCGAGACTAGCTTTTGAAAGAGTTAGTGCATTAAATGTTTATGTAAATTATCGTCTCACATTTCTCAATAGATTGGACATTTTGGAAATTGTTTTGGATTCAGTTAAAAGCAAACTTACATTTACAACCTTCAAATGTTACAATTGAGGGCTCGAGGGTAGCAACATGCGTCAAGTCTGAAGATCATTAAACATAAAACAGTAAATAAGTTGCGCTATAAATAGATCAACAGAAGATGAATAGACAGCATATCAAAAGATACTTGACGTTTGCAGATCCGACTCCATATGAGATGATAAGGCTTGATATGTCATATTGACCCTGAAATAAGTAAAATATGCGGAACTAAGATTAATTTATCAAATTAAAGCCTTCCCCAGTAATCTACTTCAAAAAGACCAAGAGGCCATGTCGCAACTGCTGGAATAAATCTAAAAATTTACTTGACGTCAAAATCAATTATCTGTTTATGCAGTCGATGCTCATAAAAAAATAGGAAAACACATCGGAACGTACTTGGCATCTCCATTAGTAAGATTCCAAAGCATAAAGTGATATTCCGATATGCCCAGATCGAGTGTGCGTCGTGCAGGTACCCGTTCATCGATATTTGCCGAATAGCATTGAAAGGGGGAGAAACAACGAGCGCTATTCAGAATTTTCCCCGTATCCAAATCAAGTTGCAACCAGTGGTCTGACTTATACCCAGTGGTGTATAGCGAATTAATTGACTCTGGAGACCTTACAACCATTTCGAAAATGGAGCTGTTAATTCGGTAGAGCAGGTCTCCTGACTGATTACCAGGATACTCATACAAACGACCACCGTGTATCTCAGGAATAATTATAACACTGAATGTTAGTGTGAAAGAAAAGTTATACCTACTCTCCAGAATACGCGCAGTCGTTAACTAAACCTGAGTCGTAAATCCACCGAACAGCACCAGTACATCTGTTGACCAGTGTAAATTTGCCATCGAGTGTATAAACAAGCAAAGAATCCTGCAAAGGACATAAAATGAGCACCAACGGCAATTTTACGTACATCAGCAAAAGCTACAGAAAAAATCATGGATATTAAAATGACCAGGTTAGTAAAAGAACGCATTTTTCTTGAATATGACAAATTGCGCTATTCCATGTGTATGTTTGCAGGCTAAATGACGACTCGCACAATTAGAGGTGCGTTTGCTATTTCGCAATATATAACAAACGATTAAAATACACACATATATGTAAAAATTGGCGTAAAGAACTCGCTCAGCATAAAAATGTGGCTAAGACATAACTTTCGCATGACATGAAAGAGGATTTAGAATCCAATTTTTGCAAATGTTAAAAATTGTTTATCGACACACATCCAGTATATTCAAGATAAATTAGGTATTCACAAACT
>NW_020170412.1:772821-784416 GCF_000524195.1 Echinococcus granulosus | reverse complement strand
CATTGTATCGTCCCGAGACTCCCTGAAGACGAAAGAAGACACGATACTCGGGCAGAATATATATTCAGCACAGAGAAGGTGCTTGGGCTACTGGTACGACCCAAAGGTCAGCCCACCCAGCGGGGTACAAGAGGGCAAATTCAAAAGTCCAGAAGTGGCGCCTTACCAATACCGAGGGATAAACCACTATCGCATTACAGCATAATACGCGGGTAGAATATACATAACCGATATACCGAAGGCAGAGGGACTACTGGTATGGCCCGGAGGCCAGCCAACCTGGTGAGATACAATGGCCAAGACAACAGTGGCTAAGACAAAGTAGCCTTTTACGGAAACCGATTGTCAGACAAACAGCCAATGTATTACACAACCCCTCTGCTCTTTTGGGCTCCGTATCCAGCGCTTTCACAGGCTAATCCTTCGCGTCAGCCATCACAACGAAGTTAGTGCTGTAAGGAAACTATTGCAAGCCTCTTGTGCCAATCTTCAAATTTCTATTCATTTGTAGAGATGCTTGACTGGCAATTTAACTGAATCTGGCTTTTCGTCCGGTTTGGGAACCGGATTCAGGAATGGTGATTTGTGCTAGCCATCATGCCTGTCCATAGATAGATGTAGAAATACTGGCCCAAAAGCAGACTTGTGTAGGGGAAGACGGGCTTTAACACAGGTTCGCGAAAGAGGGACTTTACGTCTGTTCCTCCCTCCCATGTTGTTCCCACTTCGGAACTGCCCGGTCATATCTATCCGCGCTCTATTCAGCTCGTAGAGATTTGAGGGAGGTATCACGAGTTCATTTTGTCGACAACTTTATGGAGGCATGGTAGGGAAACTCCACAATGAAACCATTCCAGATGGATCACGGCCAATGCTGCTTTAGTTGTTAAAAACTTTTCTGCAAACACGGGACTGGGGTAGTTGCCAAAGGTAGACGTTAGTTTCAGCCCTTCTGTTTATGGTCACCACCAATTCTCCCATCCGTAGCATATGCACTTCCTCTGCCTTGCTAATGTTTACCACCTAGCAATAGAAATAATTGTGGCTGTTCTCTAAGATCGGGTTTGCTTTCCTCTGCCACCATTGCTGCATTCTGAGACTTCCCTGAGGACGAAGGAAGACGTAATATTCGGGCAGAATATGCGCGTATATATTTGACATAGAGAAAGCATTGGAGCTACTGGTATGGCCTGGAAGTCAGCCCACCCAGCAAGGTATAATGGCTAAGCCAAAAGTGGCCCTTTACCAAAAAGGGCAGTTAAATAACCGTCGTATTACAAAAAAGGCTTTCTACGAGTCCGCCTACAGCAATAACACTTGGATCTTTGCCGGAGAACCAGTGACATTGCCTTTATGCCCCATTTAACATTATCAGAGCAAAATAGATAGGTAATTTGTCATCGTAGAAATGCAAACGACGTGTAAAATAATAGATGTCCTAAAGTAGGTCTGTGGAGCTGTTTTTGGACTTCTCCACAAAAATCCCACAAATACACTCTTCCTTTGATTTAGTTTTATTGGTTTGCCAAGCTGAATGTGCAATGTAATGTCTTTGTTGTTTTTATATTCTGTTTGGAGAAGAGGCGGGCTTACGAGTCACCTCGTGACTGAGGCGTCAACGTCTGCAACCCGGAGAGAGGTTTTCTATTCACTGCCCCTAAACTGTGTACTTGCCTTCCTTATTTACTTATCCTAATAAGCATATCAAAGCCAAATCAGTCTAGGAGTTCTAAGAGTATGAGGACCAGGGAAGAGGAGATCTACGAGCCTATTCCTATGGTAAGTTAGGAAAAACATATCATACTTGCTGAAAAACTAAACTACTGATACCCCTAATCTCGATTTGTCTTTTAAGGAAAAAGGGGCAGTAATCTTTAATGTAGAACATTATTCAGGGAAAATCTAGGAATGTCTCTTAAAATTTTTTTTTTTAAACCTCAGTGGGCCACATTTAGTAGATGCTGATCTTTCACCATGATCTATGACCCACATACCTTCATAGGAGCCAAACAACTGTTTTTGTTATTTAAATACTTTTATTTTGTCTTTGCCTATTGTGACTTTGAGGAAGACTTCGGATTCTATGATATCCATGAATGCAGTTTTTTGCACATTATGTGTATTTGCCTTATCTGAACACACATACAGCTTGCTTTACTGTTGTCCACCAAAAAGAAGCCTACATGAACGTGTCAGGTAAAAAGTGCAATATTTTGAAATGGTTGATTTTTTTCTTTCTACTTTGTTTAAGTTCACCAACCCCGGATTTGCCGTCCTAGTGTTTGGTTGGCGGACTAGCTGACATTTCTCTGCTGCGTGTTTTAGGGATTATTTTAAACTATGTCTCAGGAGCGTTCCCTTAATGATGTTAAAAGTGTTGAGGTAACTACCAACGGAGAGGAGAATGGTGTTAATAAGTCTTGTTCCTCGCTAATCCCCGAGAACTGCGACGTACACAGGCCTGAGAATAACTGCTCGGGGAGTCCCCGCTCGAACAAGAAGATTTTTGTCGGAGCGTTGACGCCAGATACTACTGAGCGTACGCCGTCCTCTTTTCTTACTGTGATTTAGAAAATCTTATTGATTATTTTTCTAAATTTGGGGAGATTGTGTCCTGTGCTGTGAAGCTCTATCGAGACACGGGATGCTCTCGTGGCTTCGGTTTCATAGTTTTCAAAAGCGATGAGTCCGTTAAAAAGGTTAGATCCTATTAGAAGTGCTGAATTGTTTATAGGTCTTGAGCATTCCTGAACACATAGTCAATGGGAAGAAAATTGACCCCAAACCGGCGAAGTGCCCGAAGGACACCCAGCGCAAAGTTTTTGTTGGTGGTCTTGACCCTGATGTCAGCCCTAAGGAAATTGAAGAGCATTTCAGTAAATTTGGCAAAGTTGAAGCAGTTGAGACACCGTTTGATAGCACTAGGATGAGGCGTAGGAGTTATGTTTTTGTTGTATTCTCCTCGGAGTACGAGGCTAAGAGGGCTGCTTCTATCGAGAGGCAGGAGATTAATGGAAAAAGTGTGAGTACCCGAATTTTCTTGTTGGTTTTCAATTCTTTTTTTCTTAAACGTCTCTTTTACTTCCAAGTGTGATGTCCGTGTTGCTGTTCCTCGAGAAGTTTCTTTTCGTCAAAGAGGTAAGTTCTGCGCGTCAATGTCGATCTTAGTTCCCGTTGTCCCGAGCTAGTCTTGTTTTTTTTTTTAGCAATGGCACAAGTAACACCACAATTTTCTCTGGCTGATATTCAGCAGGCTATGCTGAATCTCTTCTACTACAACAGTCTCGGCCAACAGCCGGCACTGCAAAATCACTTCGCCTGGCCGCAAGCTGCGCATCATGTGACAAACAGGTCGCCTTTCCGAGCCAGCTATGATCAGCAGGCCGCTGAAAAGCTCTTCAATCAACCTACGATAGGTAGGTCCGACGCGTGGTATGAGTCTTCGGTGGCACGGCCACCACCGCCTTCGCAGGCCTCGGTGTCCACAGCTCCACCACCGAGAAATCCGCCAATGGCCGCGACACATCCCTATCTGACTTTCCCATTCTCTTACCAATCTGCTGCGGCAGCTGCTGCAGCGGCGGCTGCAGCCACTTCGCAGCATTTCTACTACCAAGCTACTCCTGGATACTACTACCAACCTGCTCCTCCTTCCGTCTCCCCTTCCGAGGCCCAAAACTCTGCTCCTGTGCCTAACGGAAATGTCAATCAGGTGCCAAATCAGGCTAACGCCATGAACGACTTCATGGCTGCTATTGTCACCGCCAACCAGATGCCCTTTATTACAGCGCCTGCTGCTTCTGCCTATCCCACTACCCCGGCGGGTGATATGAGTACGTTCTTGTTTCTTATGTATGGAAATGTATGTGAACAGGGGTGTTGATTGATTGATTGGTTGACCGTTTTAGGCTATATATACCGCCAGCAACAACAGCAGACGATTAACCCCGCCTTCTACCAAAGTGCGTCGGCGGAGGGAATGTTTAATGATCCTGCTGCCGGTCTCTCGCGGTCTCATTTTTATGGAGGTGGTGTGCTTCCTCCTACTTCCTCTACTGGCGCCGCTGTTACTGCCATCTCCTCTCCGCTGAAACCCCGTGGTTCGAAATCTCACATCAATGGGGTGCACCAGGCTAGGAGCGCGCAGAATGGTCATGGGGTAAAAGAGGGTGAGGGGGTCAGTGTGGGGTCTTCTGAACACCCAGTAGCGGCGACAACCAATGGGACGTCGGGATTAGCACCTACGCTGGAGACACAGATGGCGAATCTGTCCGTGGCGGAAATTTAGGTATCTAATCACTCTTTCAAGTCCCCTTCGCACCCTATTCCCCAAGAGAGGTGGAAGAAAATCAGGGAATTATTTGGGCTTCTGTGTACCCTCCTGTCGCCCCGTCCTGCCCCGCCCGGCCCCACTTTGACCCCCCACCGAAGAAACAAACAAGTGGAGCAGCAGTGGCTTTCCATATGTCCGCTCCTACTCCCCCTACCTTCTTTGACTCCCTCTCACCAATGTGTTTTTGGGGATTTATTAACAAAGTATCATATCTGTGTACAGCTGACCAAAGAGTGAAATGACGAGTCTTAGGCGTCTTCTTATCTTCTTCTTCTTCCCTCTCACCGCCTCATCATAATCATTTAGTCTCAAGATCCTACTCCATCCCTTCCTCGTCATCTTCATCACCTGCATTGCTACTACTTTCTCTTCCTCTCCCTCATATTTTGGTATGCACGCACCCAACCAAAAGTGCGCAACAAGGAACCCACGTGACCCTGAACACAGTTTCCCTTGTTGCTCGCATCACTCACCATCACTGCCGCTACCTACCACTTGCAGTGGTGCCTCCTCAATCGCCCTTTATACTCCCTCCCTTGAACCACTTGTGTGCGTGTTGAGGAGTCGGCGACAAATGCATAAAGGTGGAACTTTGGGTGCGACGTGTGGAAGGAGCCAACCGGCATCAGTACGGCGTATTTTCATCACTTCACTCTCACCCATTACCCTCCCCCCTCCCTCCCTATAATCATTGCGCCGAGGAATATTAAAATGTGTAGCAAAGGCCTGTTCTTACTTGTCTTCTGAAACGTAAATTTGATTGGGAGTGTTTGTCATTGTGGGAGTGGGGTGCCGGTGACCAGGTGTTCGTTTGTCACGTCGTGAGGCTGCACGCGCCACTTGTGAACTCACAGCTTCCTCTCTAAGAAGTGGGTACTAATCGTGAGTCACTGTCGAGTTTTTTTAACCAGATTTAATGTGTTCATGAGGCCTTTTTTGGTCCAATGGCCTGGAATTTGTCTACTCCCTTATTAGCTCTGTTCTACTTGTCATCGGGTCTCGTAGTAACCACTGCCATGCCTTCATTTGGAGTGAATTGACATGCGTCACACCCCTGTCTGGAGGGAGTCTCATGTAAAGCTAAACTACTAGAGGGTGACCTGTTGGATTCCAGTTTCCCCGTCTTGTCACGGGTGGTAATTGATACGCTGAGTTGCCTTGCTTAATCCCACTAATCAGGAGGGCGGTTTCTGTGGCGTGCATGAGTCATGTACACACACGAACGGTTGGCATTCGTGTGCACGTGTGTGTGTGTGTGCTGCCTACCCCCATCACCGGGATAGAACAATAAGTTGTGACTCATAAGAGGGGTTTTACGTGTAGCCACGCTGATGCGATTACCTCGGTGAAATTTGACACCCCCACGTCTTAGAGCCAGAGCGAGGAGAGGTGATAATCACCTACCTCCTCTCACGTGGTGATGGATTAAGTTGGAACTGTCACACCAATATGATTGTGTGCGTTTGGCAAGGAGATCACCGAACAGGCACCTCTAACCATTGCTAAAATGATGAAGTCACCCGAAATTGTTGCTTCAGTGATGGTGAAGATACTCCGTCTGCGAAATCAGGTCGGGAAGACAAAGAGAAATTCATTTCAGTCTCAGACAAGTCGATGAAGTTCCGTGATTTTGCTACTTTGACACCAGGACATTCGACATTGGAGACGATTTTGTCCACAAAATGGAAAGAGTGTCCCAAATGGTGTCTTAAAAAGGCAGCTGAGGATTGAAGTCTACTCCCTCCTCCCCTCACCCCCTCCTTCCACCCAAGTTCCTCAGTTTTGCGTGTGAGGTAAACTGACTGTTTCCTGCTTTTCGTGCCAGTCCAACTTAACTTGAAGTGGCGCCTACAGACATGCTACGTGGTTAGCGAGTCACGTGATGGGCTTTCGGCTGAGACAATGGCCAAAGCGATGTGCAATAAAACCACGTCAACGTAGGGGTTGCGTCTCCTCGCCTCGGCTTTATTAAAGGAAATGAGTCTTTAGCTGTCTGTTTTGACAAGCCCAACAACACCTCCACAGAGCTCATGTTTAAAAGGGGTGGACTTAACGAGCTGAGTGACAAGCATGTTACCCTGCCCCGGTTATAAACAATGCCTGAATGGGGGATGCTAGACCCCCTCACCCGTCTCACCCCCACACCCCTCCTGTTGTTGTTGCCGTTGTTGGTGTTGGTTTTTAAGACCTAAGAAAGACGGAATGTATGGAAAAATGCGGCCCTGAGGCTATACCCACAGGATAAAGCAACCGACACCTACTATCGCTCCTGCCGCTGCTACTACCACCGTGCGCACGTACATGTGCGTGCGTACGTGCGTGCGTGGGTGCGTGCATGCGTATACATAGATGTTGAGCGAACGCCAACTGCCACGCCATTGGTCGGGCGCATCGATCCACCGTCGACGACGCACATACGCGCAATGCCAAGGGAGCTTACACAGCCTGGTGGCAAGCCCCCACACACGCACCCAGTAATGCGAGGTTCGCACGCGTGTGCGTGTGTGTGTGTGTGTGTGCGTATGTAACGCTGACTAGGAGGAGGTCCATGCTAATTTTTCGCTCCTTTGCATTTACCGTATTCATGCCAGAACAGCATTCTCCTCCTCTCCCTCATCACCATCATCATCATCATCATCATCATCATCATCATCATCATTTGCATCGCCCTCATCACCATCAGCATTATCTGGATAAACGTTTCTGGGATGTGTAGACATGTGTTGCCAGGGTGTGGGTGCGGAGGAGTAGGCGAAGATTCCGTTTTCGCTTGCCTCTAGGCACAGCGGTCGGGATAATGACCCTTCTGTAACGCGATAATTGCCCATCTCTCTCTTAGAGGCGAGCATGATGGATAGCGGACGGGTAGCGAGCAGTATTGATTTTTTCGCAGCGTGAAGGCGAACTGCACCCTGTCGGACCTTGCAGGCAGGCGGAGGCTGAATGCAGCGGTTCCAGCTTGCGCACCAGTGAACCAATTCCACAAATCTGTGCCAGTTAGAGTAGCAGCGTGTGCATGTGTGGTGTGTAAGTTTACGCCAAGTTGGCTTGGTGCACACGTCTAACCCAGTGTTGAAGTAGATCAGTTGTGTTTACAGTCGCTTTGATCTATTGTTAAAATTGATTTAAGATAGTGTTCAGGGCATCCCTTCGAGAGGCGCTGGGGATTGGCACACCGAAAATTGATGATTTTTGGCTTCGATGCTACTAGGATTAAGTGACTGAAAAGTCTATGGCGAATTTATGCTTCTCCAAAGCGCAAATCATCGACGTAATGCTATTCCTTGTCTTTAACACCTCTGCCACCAGCGTCACATATGCAGGATGCGCGGATTTTCTCACTCCAAACCGTGGATCACACATGTATTGCATCTTTACTTAAAAGGAAACCAATTGGGAGCGGATTGGAAAAATGAAGCAGCGGCATTGGTGGTACATTGTGACGGGGCGACATCTGATCGGAGGTTGGCGATTTCCACTTAGGTTACTGTTTCCCAAAAAAGCTGTTTCAGTTGGCTTTTATCAACAATGCGGCAGTAATTACTCGAAGAAAATAATGATGACGCTAACCAATGCTGTGGTAAATAAAGGAGGCGTCAATTTACAACCAGGCGGATGACAAGAGGAAATTTCCGTTCTGCGCAGTGAGATTGACTTTCGAAAGAAGGAGGTGGTAATTACCGCTGAAAAAAAAAGACTTTCAAAGGAAAGAGCAGACAAAATAACACTGCTTCCAAACGTGCACTTACCTGTAGGTGAATATGAGGTTCTTTCGAATCAAACGCCCTCCACAATGCGTTCGTGGTGCTCATAACCTCCTGAAAAGGTGTCAAAAGTTGCGATCTCCTGATGCAAGGAGTGGTTGAAGGGCTACTAACACGACAATGTCATGAGAGAAAAAGACATGCCGCCCGGGCGATGACCGAAGTGGCCTGAAGGGTCCGCGGAGAATGGCATACGATTAGTGCTGTTCCTGCACAAACAATGTGTATTCTAAGAAAAGCTGCGTCACCAAGGGACGATTACATCACAAATCAAAGTAAATCTAGCTTTCCCGAACAAAAGAAACATAAAGTTTATTGAAGAGGTGGATAACACCTCCTCTCTTTTAGTGGCGAACTACCTCTGATCCCTATGATCGGGTCGGTTTAATAAAGAGAAATGCTAAAATATGAAAGTGGTGCAGATTGGGAGGCAAGCATTAAGGAAGTCATCAGGAAGGTAGGAAACAACAATCCCCACATTTACGAGGGTAAAAAAAGACCGCGGAAAAGTGGCGATTGGCGGCTGAGCAGGTTGATTAACCGTCGAGAAGTCAGTAATTCACAATCAAGCCAATTCTCAAGAGGCAGAGAAAAAATGTTTGGGAAAATGAGTTTATGGGAGTGCAAATTAGTGCCTTTTTATTACTTACTGGGTGCACAAATAGGAGGCCTTTAATGGTTGCTATTTTAAGAGGCACAGGTTGGCCCTGTTGTAAATGGACAGGGCGGTTCTCAGTGCTACCCCCCCATCCCGCGTCTCCACCGGAGTGATATCAACTAACTCTAAATTTTACGGTTTTGTACCCACCGCACTAGCGCTTCAAATGATAAGGAGCCGACCCAACTTTATTCACTTTAGGAGTGTAAAAATGACTTTTTTTAACCCTCTGCCCTCTAAAGCGTTACTGATCTGGAAAATAGATGGGTCATGAATACACAGAGATCGCCCTGGGGTTACATCAAAGTAGCTGCTGCCGTGCCGGCACTTGTGATGGCGGTAGCATGTGATGCGGCCTATTCTGGTTGATAGTGTTTATTTCCACGCTCCCCATCCCCCCCCCCACCCCGGCCGCCTCTTCTTCTTGTTCCACAATGGACCTGGTTGACATTTAGCACATCCTAGCCATAACCAAAAGCTAGACCAACTGGTTAAGGGGAATGAAGGAGAAAAGGTGGAGGAGCTAAACCACCCTTTCAATATTTCTTCCCACCTAAACACACTGCCTTCTGAATGCATTCGCTGCCGAAGTCTTTAAGGGAAAGTGACCCGTGAAACGCAAAAAAGATGCTTTATACGAATTTGTTCTCCTCAAAAACCAAAGAAAAATGTGACCATTCTTGCAATGGTTGTACTAAACTTACTCCTACTACGACTAGGTGCAACCGGTTGACATAAATTTTAAAAGGAATCATGTCACATATATGTGACGCCGACGGGGAATATGTTTGTGACATCTGTTGACTTCAAATTCTCTATAAGAAGTTTAGCAGCACCACTCACGGATAGTAGAAAGGCTGATCCGAGTTTCCATTAAATTTGATTCCCTGATGGTAATTTGACATGCCTCTTGTAGAGTCCCACTTCCGGTTCTCGCCTCTTACGAGGAAGAGTGTGTATTTTATTTTATGACCGCGAGGCTACCATGTAGGAATTGGGAAGGAAGAAGCTTTTAAAGAGTAATTGCATGCCTAGGCATGGTATATGGATCCCATCAAGCCCATAAAATTGAAAGGTAGCCAAAGGCAATAAAATGAGTGTGACTAACAATGACACAGAATTCTATGAGGCAGTGCCTAACCAAACCACCGATGATGTAACTAAACTACCAGTTTGTTCTCATTGTAGACAGATGCCCTAGAAACGAAGTGAAGACTGAGGTCTGGACAGATTTGTATTTTGCACCGCCAATCCACAACTTAATTATCTGAGGCAAATTTGGGCTTCCTCATTGGGTTGGAGGTGTACGAAAGCGGTTTTCCATCGGGACAGCGTAACTCCCCAGCCACCCAAAGTAAAAGTTAGTCGCCTCCCTGACTAGTTGGGAGAGTTTCTGCTCCGCTTCTTTGCAAGAGGTGACATTCTTCCTGGTCCAGAAATGCCATTCCAGTAGCTGTTGACTTCTATTCCATCGTGTTGATCGGTAGACTTCTGTGGTTCGAAACAGGAAAGGACCAAAGGTGTCACATACAGCTATTTTGTGAGGATAAATTCTAAAGGCTTTAAAATTCTGATGATTACACGATCAGAATGGCGTTTAAGGGAGAAAGCGAATCCCTAACTAAGTACTCATTTCAATTAACGTGATGAGTGAAAGGTGAATTCTCGATTTCCTGAGCTTTGGGGTACCTGAGCAGCAAAAAAAAGAGCAATAAACGAGACCGAAGGTGTTAGACCTAACAAGACTGCATCTCTCTGTGGTCAGTCATAGGATCCCATTTCGCAAATAGTACGAAAGCGGCAGCACTTTGGAAGTCACCCATACTCGTCAACAAGACACAGTACCGACCGGTGGACAGCGCGACTACACGCTGTCACTGGGTCACCGGTTGTCTAACAAATGTTTTACCCCTGTCATAAGGTCTGCACCACTCGTGTCCTGTGGCCCTCTGCAGGCATGATAAGATGCACCAGTCTGCTACTTGCATTCATCAGAGATCTGTTGGATAGATGGCGGATTGGTGGATTGTAGGTGGTATGAATATAGAGATTGATTCAAGCATATGATTTGGACATCTGTCATCGCCTGCTCCTTCGCCTCCTTCTCCGTCTCCTTCCCTTAGCATGACCCGTAGCAGTTCTGGACAGTCAACCGAAATACTGAGTAGAATCGGCTTCCATGGCCATGCAGGTGGGAATGACTTGATGATGCCATATTGGAGGTCATCTCGACCATCCTTGTTGACCCACTACTTGTACTGATCATTTCTGGTCACATGGATGCATGGATAGCGAAGGGGCATGTGAATGCGCAGTAGGGTGATATTTGATCCAGCTGCATATAGAATTTCTTGGGCCTTCCGTATCTCCAACCTACTCTCCAAATCCCTCTTCTCTTCTCTCCGCCTATAGAAATGGGATTTCTTCAAGACTTCTTTGCCTCAATCGTGCAAGGAGTAACTTAACTCCACAGATGTATGAAGACTACCCCCATGTCCTCATCAAGCCCTTCATGAATGCCTCTTCAGAAGGAGTCTTATCTCAATGATGAATAAGAGGGCAAGTAAACAGCTGAAGCTGTGAATGCTGCGAGGGAATGGAGGAGAGGGCAAAAAGTGTAGCTGGGTCAAGGACACAGCATTAACCTAAGGTCTCCTACTGGTACATGTGCACGATGATAGCCACCACACACCTCCTCAATTGCGCACCCGGGCACTTGGAAGTCAGGCGGCAGGGAGGAAGGGGCGAAAGAGGAGAATTAAATGATTACCATTAATCTTCCAGACTTGTACGTGTGTGTGTGTATGTGTTTCCCATCGTAATTTCGCCTCCTCCTCCTC
>NW_020170412.1:732319-772721 GCF_000524195.1 Echinococcus granulosus | reverse complement strand
TCCTCCTCCTCCTCCTCCTCCTCCTCCTCCTCCTCCTCCTCCTCCTCCTCCTCCTCCTCCTCCTCCTCCTCCTCCTCCTCCTCCTCCTCCTCCTCCTCCTCCTCCTCCTCCTCCTCCTCCTCCTCCTCCCATTCTGACAGTGGGAGATAATTCGCTGATATTTTGGTGCTAAATTTCACACCTCTATTACTTCGGTGCTGCACTGATTAATCGCTGTCGCGACTTGTGTACTTACACGGTTCGCATAGCGTTCCTGTGTAAACAGAGCGCTGGAATGTGGGACGAACCCAAGTTGGAGTGGAATTCCTGGAATAATTGTTTGCATAAATAAAAAAGATGACTGTACAGCTGTAAACATTGATTTGGTAACTCGCCTCCGCATGTTAATACAAGGAAGTAACAACCAACGACCACAGCATAGAGCTCTGCCTAGCCCACCTTCAAACGTTTAATAAGCCTATCTGTTCTGCTGCCCTCAAAGAGAGGAAAGCTTACTTTTGTACATTTTCCTACAAAAACCTGAGAGTCAGGAGGTCGATTTGCTAAAACACTTAGAGGTGGGGCAGAAATTTGCGGAAATTTCACTTATCCAGGCAGACAGAAGAATTGAGAGGTTAGGATGATGGGATGGAAGTACAGAAGGCCTACGAAACCCTATATGTAGCTGGATCATATTTCACTCTGCTGCGCTTTCACATTCGTTTTTACTATCCCTCTACCCATGTGACCAGAAATGATCCGTACTGGTAGTGGGTGCATGGTGGCGCACGGGGTGACCTCCACTATCGCACCTGATTGTGATCTCTTTAAGGCATTTCATCCCACAAGCCCAATGAGGGCATTTCCATTGCCGTTTATTGGGAGAGGAGCAGTATACCAGCCAAAAGGTTGCAAGCTGGTTGAGTGATTGCAGAGTTGGACGGCTAAACTTGGCACTTCTCAGGCGTGTTATGGGATAGTTGTTTAAAAATATGCATTCACTTGTGTTGGTTGGTTACCTTAAGTAGCCACGTGCCACGCCAACTTGTCAAAGACTTCTGCTTATCCATCAAAGGGGGAGAAGGAGAATAAACTGAACAGGCATTACAGGTGCCCAGGTTATCAAGTAGTCGGTACGAGGTCTCACCAAAGACTACGCGGCTTCGAAACGCTTGACTACAAGATCGTGGTACAGGCGGCACTGTTTTTGCTATCCCGAGGCCTTTTCACCACTTCTTCGCTGCCGCGTAAGGCCTCGGCGTCGGAAAGCCTTCAGCCCAACTACCATTTTTGAGTCCGAAAACACCTCCGATTTCATAATAATCTAGTGGAGGAGTCCTTGCACTGCGAAGATGTAGTGTTGAATCAGCGGAATTGATAATAAGCTCGTCAGTCATCTTTAGCAGTCCAAGTCAATTTCTATGCCAAATTTAACGACAATTACAGGTTTCCTTCACCAAGATCCTCTTTTGACGTCAGTTGCTTGTTTCAGATCCAACAAACAGTCTGTGAACTGTTTCAACTTGACGGATTTGGATGAGTTAATGCATTCTTAGAGCTTGACGAGTGTGCTGACTTTGTGTCTTCTGAAGTTCCGCCTGCCATCGATGGAAATGTATTCAGAGATTTGATCCTGAACATCTCGCATGGCTTCATGAATGCAGCATCAAATTCATCTCCTACCGCAAAAGTAAAATAAACAAAATTTCACCTTTTTTCACACAGAAAACCCCATTTCTTAGAAATAAACAAAAGCAACATGCATCATTCTGCTGGTTAGGCTACTTTTTTAGCAATAAAATTAGACAGGGGAATGAGGGTCGCGCTCCAAAGAGTTCTCATGCAATGTGGTGACCCTTCTGAGACAGACCTTTGACGGTAATGCTTTGAAGTAGGTAAGACTAGTAGCGGGTTAAGCCAAAGGCTAGGAGGGAGGGTGAAATTCTGTTTTTCACAAAATTTTGTTGATGAAAAGCCATTTCTTCTCCAGCCTCATCCACCCACTCGATCGCATTGGCCAGTACATCCAATTCTTTTGCCTAGCGATGGTAAGCAACCTTCAGAAGGTGAGGCACAATTTGTATCTGTTACAAATTTTCGGGGTCTCCTACATTTTTCACCTTCCAGTAGGTTGGAATTATTTTTAGAGCTGTGATTCCGTCCATTTCCCCTTGGGGAATTCACGGCAAGGAATCGCACATGAATGACTTTAGGGCTATTTATGGCGCCTTGAAAGGTTATAAAAGCATTCCACCTTTAGTAAGCCTTTACCGAAGTAGGTGGATCCAAAGCAGCGGATTTTGAATCTTCGAGGAGTTTACAAGTAAGGAGCTCCTCCACTTGACCTCGGAAAAGGATGATGATGCCTAGGGCAAATCTAAGGACAGCATCATCAGGCCGCAATCGCAAACACTCGACGAAAATGTCTGCACTTTATTAAAGTCTCACGTGTTTACAAGTATTTCATGACAATCATTAATAAAAAGAGATAGGTCCCGAAACCTGGAGCTTTCTGTGAAGCAATGGGAACACTCCCAGTCACATATATGTGACGCGTTGGATTTTTTATATGAGCCTGCACGCCTTACGCACGTGACGCGTTGAAACAAGGAAAAAGCAAAACATGGACAACTAGTTTCACAGTGGAGTGATAAAGCGCGAAAACTACAGTGAGAAAAAGTATTAAAACGCTCGAAAACCTCATGAAATTTCAAACTTTATAATTCCTTATCACAAGGCCATTCGCACCACGAATTCCAGTTGAAAACGCGGAGGCAGTTATTGAACTTGACAGCTCCACATCATCCACTGTGAAAACAAAGACCAATTCGTGGATTAAAACTTCTGAATGAAGTCCGCACAACCTGCATTGCTACTGAACCGCCCCCGCATGTCCATACCAGGGCACCACTCCAACCACCCAGCTATAACACCGTCAGGTAAAAATTGTTACCTCCAAAGGACCAAGTACATGTCCTAGTGATAGTCATTTGGTGTCGTCAATCAAATCGTGAATGGTAGACATTAGAGAGTTGTTAGTATTGTGGATCTATTTGCCAAGGTAAATCTCTCGACGATACTGGAACTGCAGCATTTCAATGAGCTCGCATCAGCTGCGCTGGAAACAAGGTGCTGGAGCGAATGGGTTGAAGAAGGTGCTCCGTTTTCCAATCCTGCATCGTGCCAGCTGTGTAAGACGAGGTAGGGTCGTGGTGAAGCCCTCACACCCACTTTACGCCTCCTGAATAACTCCCTTAATGATTTTTCAGGGTCTGACGACTGTCTAGAATGTATGGCAATAGGTCTCCTCACTAAGTTTCGGGCTTTGTAGAGGGAATTTTGACACTATTCGGCGATTTATCACTTTCGTGAGATTTGTGGACGAATTCAACTATCTTGACAGAATATGGTAAACGGGAACACTTTTTTGGTCAAAGGAAAACACGGGAATCAAACATTTGATAGAAGAGGGTGTCATCGGAGGAGTTTGCTTTACCTTCTACAATAAAATCAGTGCCACCTTGTTCTTGAGTTTGGAAAAACTTATCCGATTTGTCCAAAGTAGAGGTTACTGGTGTCAACAAAAGCTTATGTCTTCAGCAGCCAACCCACCATACCTGCCTTATCCTTTAACTGTTGGAGAGCTACAATGCACTCTGAAAGAAATGCTATTTGCAGGTAAGTGGGAATTAGCTTTCTCTTTCAGTAGACTTGTGTTCCAATCTCTATCAGATAGAATGCTGAGGTCATCCAAGAAACACTACATAATTGCCCTCTGACCTAAAATCGCATGCACACACATTCAAACGAGTCGTAAAATTATGATCCACCAACTGTAGATGCTTCCACATCTTTTGAAAGGAATGGTCCAATTTGGACGTTTTTTCACTACATACGTCACCACGTCCTGACGTGCCTTTTTTTTCCCAACGGTATGTGCGTCACGCATATGCGACGAACTTACTGGAAATAAAATAGGTGTTATAATCTGCGTAAATCTGGACCGAGGTTTGTTTAAATGACCGGAAGAGCTAGTAGATTGTTTTCAGAAATGGCAAGAATTAATTTTCATGGAGAGTGAAGAGAAGTTGCATAGTTTTACGGACAATCCAAGCAAATGTCCTTTCAATCAGGAGAATTGGGGAACCGACCAAACATTAGAATCAGCTTGGACATGAAAGCTTTCGGCCATCTAAAAAGGGAGGAAAAGGAGTCCCTTGTTTTTGCGAAGTGCTTCTCCAATAGCTCCTCAGATGCCGAGTGGAACGGCCTTCTTAGCTATCCAAATATAAAATGTCACTGGCCATTTTGAATCAAAGTAAATGGGTATAAAAAACATACCTTAATGATTTTCTTGCCAGACAGTATTTTCACCCTCTGGCAGTGTCTTTCCTTTGCGGTGCAGACTAGGAACTTTCTTGACGAGGACAGAAGGCACTTTTGGCTCTTAAACGGGATGCTGTCGCTAAAATATCAGTGGATCTCCACATTGGATTCTGAGCTTTTAAAGATGTTCAAAAATATGGACGATTTTCACGACTCTGCATGGTATGCCAATGGCAGCAATGGTTTTGTCCTAAATCAACACTGAAGCGGTAGGAAAATTTTAACAATTGCTCACAAGATTTCACGAATTCGGGATTTAGATAATCCTCGGAGGGCTGAAGGGCAGGGATTGCCTAATGATGGATGGATACTTGTTAAACCACTTCAAAACTAGAAGGCAGCGGAAACTTGACGTCAATTTTTTCTCCCACCCAACACATTTATTACACCCGATTTTCCACACACTAGGAGTCACCCCGGTCTACGAGGTGGGGAAGTGGGTGAAGGAGGGGAGAGAAGTCGATGAAGACGTGGAGGACCGAGGCATTCCTAACACACTTACTGCATTTATAAATTGCTTATTTTTTATGCCATACGGCTGTCGTTGACATCCCGGGTATGATGTCGCCACCGCCGCTATCATCATCATCATTGCCGCGGTGGAAGCAACGGCAGCATCAACACCATCGGCGTGGTGAGTCACGGGCAGCATTAGGCGACAGAAGGCAGTAAAACAAACATTCTCCCGAGCCATGGTATGATTCACACAGGAGGATGGGTGAGGCAATGTCAACCAACCGACGGTAAGTGAATGTGCGTTTGTCTACGTCAGCCATTTCTCCTCATGCTAGTAGCCGCCTCATCCACCCTGTGGATGAGAAAGTCACTAATCAAATGGCAAGTCTTATAGAATCGCCAAGAGGAATTTGAGTGCTCTGGTCTTGGTACTGTTCCAGCAATTCCCCGAGACAGCCCCGAAGATGAAAGAAGACACAATACTGGGGCAGATTATGTATTTTCAACCTACAGAGAAGCTCTGGGGCTACTGGCGTGGCCTGGAAGCCAGGCCGCCCTGATAACGCAAAATTTGGAGTCGTTTTTGAGACTTCTGAAGGAAAAGAAATTGGGAGTCTTTAAAGTGTCTTAAGCGGAAATTTACAGATGACCTAAATTTAAATCTCACTTTTCTACACACTTCTTCAGGTAGTGCTGAGTAGAAGCATATTCCTGACGAGAAGTGAGGATTTTTGAGTGGCATTTCCTGAAACTCAGGTCACCAGCTTAGTTTCATCGCCTCTGCCGACTCGTCTGGACACGGACAATGGAACGGTTTATTACTGCATCAGGATGACTCGGGTGGTCAAAATGGAATCCTGAGTATATTACTTATGTATTTTAAAATTGCTTTTAGGACGGACTTTGGGCCTTGTCCACCTGACCAATCAGTTTGCTGGATGGCGGTTAATAAGCCCAAGGTTCTCAGGTCACCTTCATCTTAGAAATAACAAATGCCAGGAATTGTATAACTTTGTATTTTATCATTCAAGTCGTTTAACAAACTATTGCACCTTAAATTAGGTAAGCGAGGTGAGAGAGAAGATTCCATCGTCTCGACTTTACCTTCGAATCCCCCCCCCCTGGGCTTTAATACGGAAAACGAAACAGCACTTTTACTGTTCTCAATTATAAAATCACACTTAAAGGTATCTACTTTTACCTTTTACACCACCAAATTCGATTGGAATAGCACTACAGCGCGCTTAATTGGGAGCCCAGCGGTTATTACAACCCTCAAGTGTACATCTGTCGACGTAAGTGATGTGTGGTACTCATAGTTTGGAGTGGAAGAATGCTTCAGTAGAAAATGGATAATTGTAGCCGTGAGTAAACTTCGTCACCACTTGTTATCTCGGTGGAGGTAACCGACTGGAGAGAAAAAGATTTTTTCACCTACAGGTGGAGAAAGTACAAATTTGGGACAAGAACTACAGAGAAATGTAAAAGTACTATTTTAGTGACAAACTGTTTGACACTTCCATTTTAATGAAATAACAGTTTTGGAAGTCGCTCCATTATTTAAGTTGTCCATGAAATCGCCTATCGAGTAATAACCGGAAACCACACGACAGCAGAATAATTCCCTGAGGTTTTTGGGCTAGCTCGGTGATTAACAAGTTTCTTAGGTGATTGTCTTTTTTAAGACGAGGGGCACTAGCATTTGTGACATTCGTGTCATAAGCCATTTGCTTACCTCTGCCTTCCAGTGTTACAATTTACCTCCTGCCCAAATCCCCCTCAGCAGCGACAACGCGGACAGCTATAAATGACCTCCGCTATGTGCTTGTGACTGACTTAATTTTGTGGTTTTGCATACATTAAGACCACTTACCACTTGACTCTTTCCATGCGAGTACTGACAAGATATTTTGAGGATTTTAAGCTCTACCCTTTAAGCAGGATGCTGAAAAACTATAAGTAGTATTCACTTCACATAAATCGTAATCAGGGGAGCAATGCTAGAACCCCACGTCGTAAGCTCTCCTCTGAACCGGGAAGCCTTCAGTGATGATTCATGGGAGCTGCGTATTCATAAATTACCTATCCACTTGGCAATTAAGCGAATCTCCATTAACCCCAACGCATATACCACCGCAGTAGGGGCAGAGGTTTGTCTTCAGGTGAAATGGACGGTTTTACGTCTGGCCAATCGCCTTTTTCTAACAGCGAGATCTCATAAAAACTCGCTTTTCTTTACAAGGGGGAACTCCTCCGTTTTGTGGTACCTACCGCAGTAGCTGAGGCGATTAAGAAGATGCAATATCTGGTCATGGGGTGGCGTCGAGCCCCCTCAAGCATAGAGGACACTTTAAGGCCAGATGACTTCTGTAGGACAGTGCCCAAGAGACTGGTAGGTGCCTGATCACAGTCCTACTGGAAGTCAACAGTCCTGATTCAAGCTAATCCGCCGATGGTGTTTATGTTGGAGTGGGTGGCGCATGCCTACTTTACATGGGACGAGGCAACTGACATCGTGTATACGTAGCTGTTTGATCGTTTGATTCATCACTTAGTTTACGCTGACAACTGCTTACACCGAACCGTGTGTCACCGCATTTTTGTTTTCAGGCGGCGGTCAAAATTAACCAGTTCGGTGGTGCCTATGTTTGGCCTTGGTGGACGATTTTCCTCCGAAAAGAGTACCGTATGCATAAAACACTTTTTAGCCCTTATTTGATAACCGACAACAAGCGATTTTGTGCACAAAGCAAAACATTCACAACCACCATGCTAGTGTATGAAGTGCCACGGTAGGCTATGTGGTGTAGTGTGTGTGTGCGTGTGTGCATCTTCAGGGACCGGTTTGGCCCGACTCCAAGAGCAAGAAGGCGAAGTCAATCCTGACAAAAGCTAAACAGCGGTAGAGTTGGCATGCTACCCCTAAAATTGCATAAATGCAATTATCCGCAGATCAAGACCGCCTGACACCTCGATTTTTCTTGTCTCCGACTTGCGCACTGTTGCCATACAACGGTGAGGGCGGCGACATCCATGTGGCAGCAGCAGCGTACCTGCCAACGCGGACCACTGGCGACACCCTAGCCCCGCATTACCAAGGAGGCCTTCCTCTGGACGGATTACTGAATGCTAGCTTGTAAACTCCTTCACAGCCGAATGACGCCAAACGTGAGAGTCGGAAGATGGCTGATGTCCAAACTAATAAGTTTGGTTCCAATTCACCTTCCAGTAGAAAGCTGCTCCGGTGTAAGATTTTAGGTTGGGCGAAGGATTCGCTGGCACCCGACAAAATTAATGACGCAAAATTTTGGGGACCGTTGTTTAAATGAGCTGGTGTTAGACGTGCGCATGTTTTAAAAGTACGAACTTCATAAACATATCCCTCGTCAAACATCAGTTCGTAGGTCATTAGGGACCTCTCAAATCTAATTTACTCCACAACACTTAACATCTGTTGATCTAACATGCAAATGATTTGAAAAGTCTATTTTATAAGTGCTTTCATTCTCAGCTTTGCATACACTGTTCTCTCTTGATCGGCAAGTGTGAATAGGACCAAAGCTTGCCCCCGTAGATGCCATTTGGTGTTTGCGTTTGTGGGTTCTGACTGTGTTTCGTTGCTTTCCATTGGTAATCACCTCAAGGGTAATTTGTGTATGTCTGAAAGTTGACCTTTCTCTACAAAAACACATCAAAAATGGATGATTATGAGGGAGAAGTCACTGGAGAGAATGCGACTTGGCAAAAAAGACACAGGTGATCTAAGGTGAAAGCTTGGGAGCTTGGAAACCAGCAGACAGGGTGGCAGAGTGTCCAGTTCACGCCACCTTTGTGTTGTGAGCCACAGCAGTTCTGTTTCCATGCCGCAAAGAAGACTTGAATAATGACTCGACTTGTCGCCGAAGATTATGACACAGGGAAAATTGATCTAGAGGACGAGATTTTGCCAACAGGTTACTCGGGTACCAACAATTGACTTGGATGCGAATTAGGAGTAAAAATCGCACCACGACACGGAGTATGAATGAAAAGGAACGACGGCTTGGTGTATGGGATGCTACTAGCGGTGTATAGCAGCCTTTAGAACACTGCAAAAATGCCATTTAAATTTCAAAGTCGAACCCTCGGATCATTGAGGCTGTCAGGGCATTTATGGCCCTGAAAACACTTGGGAGGAGATCATTTTAGATGGCTTGCATGGTCAATGGACTAAAGAATTAATAGCCTCAGAGTGCACATGTACTTTGCCATGCTTTCTTCTACCTCCAGAGAGCGCAAGAGAGAGAGGGAGATTTCTTTAACATCCCAAGGGTGATGAAGTTCATCATGCGTTTGCGCACGCCACTCTCATAAATGAGGTTGCTGCATATGTAATACCATCATTGCCTCGGTAGTCCTTCAAAAGGCGGCCTTAACCGTTCTGAGAAAATCTGCTTCACTTCATCACCGATCAAAGGTAGACCGCTGGCCTAGTACCCATTAGTGAATGACTGAGCCTTCTGGTTCCACAGAAATGCGGTTCCGCGATAGGTTATGGCTCTATCGAGTGTTCGGGAGTTACACAGACTGAATCGTTACAAGACTGGCCACGGTACTGCATGCTGAACACCAACGGATGGTATTGCTGCTGACAGACAGCCGTATTTCCACTTTGTGGCGTTTACACCATTCAACTGTCCTCCTCCTGGATGGCTGGACGTATCCTTTTAGTAGCCTAAAGATATTCACAGATTCGAGCTCTATGTCCTCATTCACTCTGATTAACGGTTGCTAGATCGTTTCTCGTTCATCATTTGCTGCTGCATGTGGTACGGCCATGGTATCGTCCATCGAATGCCTGTAAAATCAACAGTCCCGGCTAGACTTGAACGCTCTTTGCACAATCTTTAACTACGAGAAGGCGCCAGTGAACTCTAGCCATGGCAGCTTGTGTCAATAGTCTCCCGACCCTTCCGTGCACTTATAATGAACTCACTTCCAGGTGGACGTCTTTAAGCTCTACAACGGAATGAAGGAATGGGAAGTATCGTTAAGATGGCATAACTGTGATATTCCTTTACTTCTGAATGCGCAACAAACTACTTGACTCCATGTCCAACATACTATATTTGAAGGCCTACTTCATAAGGCGCCATAGATAACCTTAAGCCCGAAGAGATACTCGAAAGTGTCACTAATGCGGTTATACGCCAGGGAGGACAAACAACGCCGGCGGACATCATTAGCTCAGACGCCTTCGTGCTGTAAGTGGGGCAAGTAGTCACAGCCTTAAGGGTCTGCAATTAATTTCCCCTACTTACCACCTTCTGAATTAGTGGCGGTTGGCCGGCAGAGATCAGCAAAATTTGGCGCTGCGAAAGGATCTGATGCAGTTCGAGCTGAATTATTCGGTAGACGAAATAATCTGCCTGCTTAGATCTCAGTTATATAGAAGATGAAAAGGCTTTTTTTCTGTCGCATTAATCTACGAACTATTCTTTTATTAAGACTGTAGTCACGTAATCGACAAATGAGCCGTGTCATCCTCCTGGGTAGCACAACAACGCGTTCAATCCCGCAGGTGTGCGTTCTCGCAGGTTCACGCTCCGACTTGCATGCCATTTGTGCAATGCAATCAACCCCACGACTATAAGCGAAACGGTGGAATTTTCGGTCCCGGAGGAGCATGGGTTCTTTTAGCTGGCAATAACACTTTATGGTGATTTCATTGCTGACAATTAAGGGGAGCTATGCCTTCTATGTGGCAGTGGATACAAGTTTGTAGGGAGTGGATGACCAATATCCACTCGCCTTCTTCCTAGGGGCATGTGCAGATTACACTAGACAGCGTTTAACTTCCAAATCACCTATTGCGGCAGAAAAGAACTCATTGGGGCTTTAAAATATTTAAAATCTTTAAAATAACCACAAATTAACTAGCCAATTATTTAATAATCTAAGCTAATGAGGCGAACAAAGTGGTGAAGAGGATCACCGCATTAAGGGAAAAAGTGGTTGATGACTGGGCGATTTTTAGGTGGTAAGACAAGAACGCTAAAAATATACTCAGAAATATGCCATTTCAGGTGGATTTCCGTACTCCACGCAGATAGCTCCTTTTCTCGACACACTACTTATTAAGGTACTTGTAAATAGCGGGACTACCTTCTAAAGATCCTTATTTATGCTTCATGAAATTTGAACAATACCTAATCCAATTGAATATTTTGCTTTAAAAGATTGTTTTACTGAGTAAGGCTATTCTTTCCCCAAAAATTAATATTTTGATGGTCCCATATTGAAAGAATTATTCTGAGGCCAATTAAACGATCAACACGAAAAGAATTTATCCACTGCTTCCAAAAACTGAAATATAAAAGCTTATGTTCCTAAGTTTTAAAAGAGACCATCACTACGAGTATTAGCTACGTTATAATAAGAGTGAATCTGCGAATTGGCCAACTACTGAAAGTCCCAAAAGCAGAAACGCCTTTTTTACCTATATGGTAAAGATATGACGGAAGTGGCAAGGCTTATCACCATAATGCACCTCCACTATGCCCAAAAAGTCAAGTAACAGAAAAGATGACTGCTGCATTAGTGAGGAGGGCAGTGTGCAACACTAGCAACCGCGTCCACTCCGCCCTGTGGGACGTGGCGTGCTACCTCACTTCTGCTACTTCTCCTCCTCCTCCTCCACAGGGTTGGTTTCCCCGCATGACTACTAACCAGGGCCAAAAATACGTGTGTTTTAAGTAACACCTGGTTTCGCCTCCATCTTGCCTGGTGTGTGCATGTAAAAAAAGGGTGACTGTGAGGTGGCGCAGGGACTGATGTCATTGAAGCTGCCTTCAGAGTAGGCATTCAAAGGCTTGCAAGTAGTGGCGTCGCCCTCTGCAAACCTACTAGTTAGTAATATGACATTCATTAGAACTGCAAGCCAGTAACAAGGAATTTCGGTTACTTGTGGATATCAAGATAAGCTTTTGCATCACATCTCTGTACCCTCCTGTCACCACATTAGTTGTCGCGGCCTCTCCAGTTATGGCGAATTTCTTATTGCCTACGGGCTGACTAATGACGAAAGAGAGCTGGTTTCTGAATATCTTAAGAAACTTCTAGACCACCCGCTTTTGTGAGGGGAATAGGGGACTGTTAAAACAATTTTTCAATCGGTGATACCTCAGAAAATGTCGAAGGAACGTGAAGACTCGCTGCTTCGGCTTGTCTAACCTCATCTTGAAACTCGTTAACAGGCGGTTACTTCTGAGTTTGACACAATGCTTATCTCCAGATTTTCTGTTTACTTGAAGGGAAATGCCACATTTGGTACATTTTCAGCAGAAATGATTCAACCCAATAGCTTCTCCGTAGCCGAGAACACGGGGAACGATAAAACTATAGGCCTGGAATGCAGCCCTTCGAGGCTTCCTTGAAAACGAAGGACAACACAATACTTGGGTAGAATGTGTATTTTCGACCTACCTAGGGGGTTGAGGAGTATTGGCATGGTCCGGGGGCCACTTTGCCCGTCGGACGTACAATGGCGAAGTACTTAGTAATCCTCTACCCAAGCCGGAAGTTTATTCTCTGTTAATATGGTAGAAAAGCTTGGACGAACCCAACACAACCTATTAAATTAACTAGAGCCTTTGAAGCGCCCAAACCAGCGGCTTCCAAGCTGGAGACAGGGCATTCTTCTCATGCCACCTAGGCTAATGGTACGGTAGCCATTCTGCGCGGCTGTAATCAAGTCACTTTTATGTGCCTTAATCCGCCTTTAGGCATATATTCGGGGCTAAAAGTCCAAAATCTCTAAAGACTAAATTAAATTTCACCTTTTTGTCACCATTAGATGGCAAATGTAATTTACCATCGGGAAGAACACATTTATTCCTACTTCATTTTCCACTGGACAAATGCCAAGGGACTTCGACGCCTGACAGTTCATAGTCTCCCCCTCGTCGCTTAACGTGAATGACCACATAGAGAGGAGATTCTGAGGCATGACAACACTTTTAACCGTCAAAACCTGCCTTCTATCATGGGGATGACTGGCAGTGGTTACTAATTTGTGCAGGATAGAAGTGCATGTTCACCGTGGTCGTGATTAGGCAGGCAGGTGGCTGGGTAGGTAGCTGTGCGGTGGCATTTCTTCCCAAAATTCACTCTGCCACTCTCTTCTTCCCCTACCCTTCCGGTTAAGGTCGTTTCCAGATCTGATCTGCCTCCCGGCAGACCGAATGGAGGGTAATTAGCTGTACTTTCGTCGTACAAGATGTTGAATCCCCTAAGCGCACATACACACGTGTACATGGTGCAGTTTAGTGTCGCTCCTATCCACTTTAAATCTGGCTATGCTGACCAGTTTAGAAGCAAATGGACTGCACAAGTTCATCCGCTGCTGTGAAAAGTTTGCGCATGGTGCGCTCTCCATATAGCTAGGTCCGATTAATCAGGACAAGGACAAGGAACGGACAAGGTCACTTTCTAGCCAATATTTGAAGCGAAATAAAGTTTACAGATCTCCTACTCGAGGCAGAAGCATTAGTTATTGGTGAATGGCATGGATGGGCAACGGGGGACAATTAATTCACCTTTCGATGATTCTGGAAGTAGAGACCACAGAAGTGAACTTGTCAAAGTCAAAATACGATAAAAACAAATAAGAATAAATTCTTGCTAATGGTCTAGTGTAGCATCTGGCAAAAAATTAAAGCGTATTCTGATTGTTTAAGTTAATTTCACATGTGGACACATTCACCGCCAGCGTCACATATGTGTGACACCCTTAGACCGACCTCACAAATATGAGAAATTTCTTCCTCATGTGAGTGAAGTACAACAAAGTAGGTGGAGAATATTCTTGCCCTAAAAAATTAAATTAGTCCGAAAAATTGGCAAAAATTTTGGTGCTATCTCGGAACCATAAACATCTGGACTGTGTTGGCTTTTTACTCGTCTACGTTGATAGAGAATGCCTTTTCTAGCACGCTTTTTTGACTTTTTAATGAGTAGCCTTCCATGAAAAAAAATTCATTAAATCTGCTTCAGATTTAATTAAAGTAGGTTGTTAAAAATACCTTCACACCAAGACATGGTCATGGGCTATGAACAAGTCTGGAATTTGACAGCATTGGGAAAGAACTAGGCCTTTGTCAATGAAGAGGTGTCTACTTTACTGATAAGGTGCCATAATTTTACACCTGATTACCCTAACTCATCATGCTTTTACTTTATGCTTTGGATGATTTAATGCAGTTTTCTTGAGTTTTAATGGTCAACGTTGCCTTTCGGAGTATCGTTTCCAATGCGGATGGTGGGTTTCTGCTTGGCTTCAAATATAGTTACTTCACGAAAGTGATTTCGAGCATCTTTAAGCTTGATTGTATCGATGAAATATGGCAAACGAATTAGTTAGGCAAACAGAG
The DNA here is from genome assembly GCF_000524195.1 of Echinococcus granulosus. Taxonomy (NCBI): domain Eukaryota; kingdom Metazoa; phylum Platyhelminthes; class Cestoda; order Cyclophyllidea; family Taeniidae; genus Echinococcus; species Echinococcus granulosus. The sequence continues at coordinate 758,490 of NW_020170412.1, read as the reverse complement.
ACTAGATAAGAGAGAAGATGGCGGAGCAACTTAATCATTGCTTTGATGTCTTGTCTTCACACAGTTTGTAATCAGAGTAAACTTCAATCGACAGGTGAATCACCATGTTTTCAAGTTCAATTGTTTTTGTGTACAAGTAATAAAGGCGTAAAAGACTATTATGTCGTTGAGGCGCTCTAGTAAGCCAAATCCCGACAAGATTGCGTTATGCCTTTTCTCTCCCAAGATTCCGGTGTCTCGATAGTATACTATGCTCACAAATAACTTTAATTCGCCTTACATCTACACAAAAAATACGATTTAAAAATAATGCTGCACGTTTAAGGCCATCTTAAAGACTGAGATCACCGGAGTCAATGTTAACCATACGAATGGTTGCAACAATTCGATTGGGTAGTTTGGAAAAACAAGTAGCCAATCAGATGCATGTAGGAGATGTCCCCAGTTGGCTAAAAAATAGGATAGTAATTAGTAGATTTAAAATAAGTCTCATTGGCATACGATGAAATTTATAAGTTAGGCTGCTAGCAAAAACTCATTTTTAGCACTATTTGCATAACTCCAGGGTTATGGTTACTAGGGCATTAAAGGCTCCGCCGTTTGCATTTTCTCCGGGCAGCATGATCTCTAGAGCATGCCAGTGGTTTCCCCTAGACCTTCCTTACGTCAGATCTACGGTCTCCACCTGAGCATTATGATTTGGTTTCAGGATGGACTAGGAGCACTGCTGGAAGTGGTGCAGAATTTGATTGGGTAATCTTGAGAAGCAAGTAGCCAATCAAATTCTTGTATGACATTTGCCCAATTAGCTGAAAACTTAGGCAGTAGGTGAAAGATTTTTTACCACTTCAAAATGCTCCCACTTCAAATTCCATCTCGTAAAAAGCCCTGTACTCTTCCTTTTTGGGAAAAATCAAAACGGGAAAATGTTTGGGTCACCGAAATCCAGCAAAAATGCATATATGGTAAAAGCAAGCACAGATTCTCAGTTCCGATCCCTTTGCTATGGCATAGAAATAAGCGGAAGTGTAATAGGCCTTCTGCTTGGCTTCACAAAAGTGACGTACATTAAATGTACCTGTGCAAAGTATGCTAAAGAGCAAAAAACCTCGCACAAACCGTAGAATGATCATATTTTTTTTTCCCTATATCAACTTGACTAGACGGTCGTATGGTTGTTTACTCTACTCTTCTCTCATGAAGCAAACATCCTCACTGCGAAGCCTCTTTTTTGGATAAAACAGGAAAAACAATATTAATCAACAGTGAATAGAAGTAGAATGCAGGCCAAGATGACATTCTTTTCATGCTGTTCATCCCCGTGAAGGGATTCGATGGAGTCGCCGAAGATGGAGGTTTGTTCATTTGCTCCCGAAATCCCAACAGTCATGGAGAGCGGCAACACCGCCTCGTTGCAACACGATGACCTTTGTGGGTTTTCGTTGAAATAAATCCTCATGACTAGCCGCGAACTTACACAAGTAGAGGTGACAGTTTAGTGATCACAAAAATTCCCTCTGCATATGGGTAAATAGAACTGCGGTTTTAGATCAGTAGCACTGAAGAGATATTCTACTTATTTTCTTGTTAGTAGCAACCAATTTGCTTGATGTATTGTGAACAATGAACGACACAGCCATAAGTGAAAACAGTGAAATCTGTGCCAACATCATTTCCATAAAATCCATTTATTTAGCTACGTAAGCAAAACCCATAGCTATTCATTAGAAAATACATGGAAGCCAATGTTAGAAAGCGGGCCTGTGCGAATTATAGAACGGAGCCGTGGCAGATATGGTTTATCTAAAATTAAAAATTAGAATAATCCCCCCTCAACGTAAATGTACTTCAACAAAACTTGAACCAGATAATCTCAGTCTAGTCTTTAAATCCTGCGGCGCAGACCTTTTTTTTTGCGATTTCGGTTGCCTTGATGGTGACGAGGCTTTCTGCTCACGCTCACATCCCCAAACGTGCCTCCACGTATGTAATAAATCTTCTTCCATAGTCATAGGACCTAGTATGTCTTTAGGAATGACTCAGCGCATTCTGCTAGGAGCAGTGGTAAGCAAGCAGGAAATGAGTGAATTACACCAAAGTTAAAAGTAAAGGAAGCAAAATATCAGCTAGAGGTGTAGGAACCTGCAGAGACGCGTTACATGGAGGCTACTAAAGCCTAGCCCATTTTATAAGACAACCCAATCGTGCGTCCTACAAGAAAGCAGTTACTAACTGGAATGCCATCAAAACTGAACTATTCGGAGGCATGCATCATTGGAATACTATGTTGTCTAAATAAAGTATGTAAAAGCGTAATACATTTCTCACTCTTTAAGCAACTAAGACAAAACCCAGACGGACAGTTAGATAGCATTGAAACAAAAACAAAAAATATGGGCGCAGAATGACCACGGCCTTAGGCCGGCAAATCCATGTAACGAAGTTCGAAAAATCAAAATCAAAATCATAATGGCTACTCTTCTTGAGGAACTGCAAAAGCCTGCAAGGTTACCTAATCTCTTTTGGCGATTATGCGGACTTTTGGAACAGCAGATATTTTCATGACTAAGTCTAAAACCAGAACCCAATTTCGGAAATTTGCACCGGTTTAGAAGGTTGGAAAGTTTACCAATACTTTTGGCACCGCAGATACTTTATCCTGTGTCCTGCCAACTTTGACTTAAAACTCTTGAATTGAGAATTTTGAGAGGTAAAACATTGCACACTGCAAGGGTTCGATTCACATAGAAAAGAGATCATGTAATACGATAGTGGTTTATCCCTCGGCGCTGGTGAGGCACCACTTTTGTACTTTGAACTAGCCCCCTTGTACCTCGCTGGGTGGGCTGGCCTTTTGGGCCATGCCAATAGCCCAGACACCTTCTCCGTGCTGAATATGTATTCTGCCCGAGTATTGTGTCTTCTTTCGTCTTCAGGGAATCTCGGGACGCTACAATCAACGATCATGGGAAGCTTGGAAAATTTATCTTTTAGTATGGAGAAAAGGTGCTGCCAAAGCATTAAACCTGCCTAACTAGCTACCTTATAACCCAAAGACCTCAGCAAGACAAATCGCGTATTTGGATGAACAATGTAAAATTGCGCAAGCATGTAATAATTGCTGGTAAAAGCAATGCAGAAATACCAACCTCAAGTTATGCATTATTTGCCCAAAAATGTACTCTTCGCATGGTCAGTACGGGCTACAGTCATTTATACGTTGCAATTCCATTTATTAATTGTTTTAACTGGTAACCCCATAAAAATTGTAGCAGCACTAAGCAAACGCCCCTAAAAATAGCTAAAAACGTAAAAAAGTTAACATTTATGCTAGAATAAATTGTTTATATGTGGCAGTGATAGAATGATAGGCAATTTTTAAGGCTTAACAAAACATTAAGTGTGACAAGTAATCAGACAATGGCCTTTTTTAACAAAAGGCCGAAATAGCCCGGCCTGCGCAAATAACCTACTAGCTCACCGTATGGGCTATACGTTTAGAATCAGGCGATGGAGTCAGCAGTCACAACGGAAGCACAAGCATTATTTGATTACGACCGACAACATTTCGACGAGGTTTGGGTTTTTTTACCCCTGCACTGTCCCAGTTATCCTTTAAAACCGGTGACATAATCAAAGTTTTGAAGGAAATTGATGGCGGTTGGTGGCACGGTGAATTAAACGGTACACAGGGTTGGTTTCCCAGCAATTATGTCCGGAAAATGCGTAAAATTTATATACCTTGTTAATGCACTCACCTAGTTTCATGTTCTAGATCCGCAGACACCAGCCACCTTCTAAGTTTTCAACAAGAGGTGAGATTTGTGTTGGGCATCATCTACCTTTTAGATTGTGCAACATATCCTTGAGGGCGAATCAAAACAAATAGCTGACTTGAACCTGCTTATACGCATTTTGAAACCCAATGTCGAAGTGCTGTCAGAATTGTAACCATTATTTTGGTAATTTCATTCTGCATAGCGCATTCATGTCCAAGTTGTCAATATTTGTGGACAAGTTAGCAGAAATAATTCGTTTACACGAATCTGTTGCAAGAACATTGGAAAAAATGAAACCGTAATGCAGCTTTTACGATGCCAAGTGTTTACTTAGGCTGTCGCGGCCGAAATTCGTTGGGAAATTGTTTTTAGACGTTGCTAAGAACATGGACCAGTTAGCGGGTGAATACACACGTTCCTGTGCATACATTGAATTTGGTCTACAGGAGGCCATCACAACAATCCCCGTTGCTGTTGGCGCAGCCGGTCAAGATTTGTATTCCACAAAGACCAAATCCCTCTTTGCAAGTGTGCACGATCGACTCTCACGTTATCCCATTCTGCTGAAGGAAACGGAGCGTTATTATGAGGTATTATGTGTTGTGTTTTCAACTCAATTGCTCTCATTTAGGATCCTCATCCTGACAGAACAGCAATCTGCAAAGCGATGCAAGTCTATTCAGAGATTTTGGACCGTTGTGATCTGCTTCGCAACCTGCGGGAAGTGGATATTGAGGTGCTTTCGTCAGAAATTCGTGGACTTCCCGATCAGGTGACCAATTTTGGATCTTAAGTCGATATATTTGAAGCCCTGCTTTGTCTTTTTTTCTCGGTGCTGCTATGACTGTGCGTCATGGCAGCCTTTTTTGGATAGGCAGTTTAGCCAAGAGTTTTTTTTTTCACCCAAGTTTCATTATGACGCTAATCATTGTTGATTGTTTTGGTAATGAGTAGCGCCGAATGTATGGATTGGGAAATTTTGTATTAGCACGCGACTCCAATTATTGAAAAGAAGGTCTGTGTGAGGCAAAGCTGAAATAAAAACACCTAAAAACAAGTGTACTACAATAGAAATAACAAAATTTTGTCCGGTTTGTTTTTACTGAAGATATTTGACCATTCGAAGTAACTCAGCACTCTAAGAAAACTTGGTAGTTGGGTAAGTTGCCCCAGTTTGAGGCTGGGCTGTTGTTGGAGGGGAGTGTAGTTGTATTTGACTCCTTTCTAATCAGCGTTGGTTTGCTATACGTTGCTGGTTCTCGACAAGTGCAAACGTCCGACACATTGGCTAGATCTGTTTTGGTTCGACTTTAATTCTTAGTTGACAATGTTCACTGACTCTACAATTGACTAAGGCAGGCGGAAGTCTTTTGCAAGCGATTTGTCGGAGTAATAATAGTGCATATTATCGTCATCTTAGGACTACTTTTGTTTTGATTTTGCTGTTTTTGTGTTTTCTTGCGGCAGTCGCGTCCCCAAATGAACGATCCAACCTTGACCCTGAAAGCAAGCATTTGCGTTGCTGACGCCGACGGTCATTTTGTCATTGATTCCTCCAAGCCCCAAGCTGTTCTCCTCCTCTACCCCAGCTTCATTCTCATTCTCTCTGCTGTCGCTCCCTGGGTCTACCAGTTTCGCGTAAGTTGATCCCACCTCAGTAAGCTCAAACACTCCCCTTCTAGATGCACGTACCTATATCAAACATCACGGTGACAGCTTTGCAGGAGAATGAAAACGTGATTAGTGTCAAGATTGTAGGTAAGTGATTCCTTTATGCGCAGGATATTACCTCCATGGTGGTTGGCTAGCACTAATTTATTTCTCCTAACTTCACCAGGTGGCAGTTTACCGTCGGAGGAGCACAACCTTCATCTCTGGTGCACTGGGGTGTGCACTCGTGACCTCTTCTACTCTACAGTCATAGAGTTTATCCGAAACTCGAAGGTTAGTTTCCTTCAGGAGCGGCGCGTGCATTACCCACGGAGTGATTCTCTCTTTACTCATCCAAGCCGTGGTTCTGATCGGTTGCACTTCTTACTTAAAAGTAATTCTTTGTTTACCTAGTCGAGGTTTCCTTTTGATTGATTTGACGGACATTTTATAGGTCAAGTTTTACTTCTACAAATGACCTATTTTAGTCCAGAGGCATAATCAGTACGGTGAGTTGGCTCTACGTCTCGTCAAAGGAATGGTGTTATCATTATCATCATCTGGTTTTTATGCGTTTGCTTAATAAACGCCAGTCTTGCATATGCCTCAACATTCCTCGCTTACAAATTTCCTCGTTTTTACATAACCACGAGGCGCGTGCCAAGTTTTTCGCAGAGTGGTTGTTTTGTTCCAAGGTCGTAACTGCTGCTAATTTGCATCCTGCTTCCTGTGCGTCTGTCGTTCTTTATCTGCCAACTATCCTACTCATGAGGTTGGCAGGACGGTACAAGTTCAGTCAGTCAGGTTGGACCCGATTTCAAGGTGGATTGACCTTCCAGCACCGATCTATTTGAGTCTTAACTTGTAATTACTACACCTTTTTTACAAACTACTCACTTAACCATTTATGCTAGTTACTGGCTCTAGGTAGCGTTGAAGTAGTGACATTACCGTCATCATCATAATCTGGAGGTCTTTTAATGTGGAATTTGGAAGAGTGTTCTATGTAGCAGCGATATTTGATCAAGAAAGAGGATTTATAAACGATCTTAGCTGGCGACTAAAAAAGGCTTCCTTCTTCATGCAACTGATGGGCGGGGGTCGAGTTAAGCTTACAGTCCTGAGAGAAACCGCGCAATTGTTGCCAATTTAAACCCTTTAGAAGCACCTTAGATTTGTTACTTTGACATTGACTATTGCGTTGAGTGAGTCCTTTTGCCGTTACTCCCATTAATCATCAAAGGCATGGCAGCTTGCTCATCTAGCGGCTTTACTTTCCCAAAATACTCCTCTTTTTGAACTGAAGCGAACCTTTAGTTGGTGTGTAGGTACAGAGTCCAGATTACTGGTAACACACCTCTTTCTAAGGTCCTCATTTGTGTTTCATACGCACTTACCCCTTTGCTTCTGTCAATTTGACTGCTTGATATGATCCTCAACCCTAATACCGTCATAGCATGGAGGTCTATTGAATCAAAATACATTCACAAAGCTAGCCACCTTCTCCTTAATAAGCAGTATTCCCTCTCACACAAGAGGACTCGTTCTGTACGCAACTGCGATGCTATGTTCTTGCTCATTTAAACTAAATTGCTCAACCTAGGTGGGTCTAATTCCATTTTTTTAAGAAGCCTCCAGTCTATCTCTTATTAATTTCTCGCTTCTAATTTGTTCATTCCACTTCTTAATCTGGTCATTTCAATGCCAGATACTCTCTGGCATTATCATTATTTGGAGGTTTTTTTTTCATCCTCATTTGCTCACATCACATCGTCACATCATTGCCATGCCTTTTCAGTGGGAAATAGAAAGGGTGAAGTTCCGTCATGCGGTAATCTCTCTCTGCGCTCTTCTAACCCTCCCCCACCACCCTTCTCCACTCTACCTCCCATCATCAGCACATAGGCTCTCCTAACAACCGCACAACTTGCACATCTCTCCACCTTTGATTGGTCCTCCCTTCCTCAGTTCTGCATTCGTTTTTTGGTACCACCACGACTTGTAGGGCGTTTATCTTACGGCAGTGATTCGCACTTTTCTGCTTTGTGCGCGTGGTCTTGTGCACGGTTTCGTGTCGGGTTGATGGCCTGGGGAATGCCACAGCATTTCTGCCCCAGGCTTCGCCTTGTACGCCTTCCGCGTCTGAACGCAAATATCCCGTAGAACTTGGCTTAAATGTGGGCTTTGCTCACCACCTTGGCGTCATGGTGTTCGTGTTTAGGTCGCTTCTTCCAATGGCCCACAAATCCTTCTGCTCATCTCCAGTAAAGCTGTCCTCCTTGAAGAGGGCTCGAGCAGGTATCAGTCTTACCCAACGTGGTAAAAATCCCGATTTCGTTAGTTGCATGGCACGATCAAACGCCCCAACGGGCGGATATCTGCTGTTGATGACCAAATCCGCAGAGGCTCAACAGGAGGGCTTGTGGACTGTTGCCGCAAATGACCAGTTCAGAGCGCTGCAACAATATGGTGGCTGCGATTTGGGTGTCCGCATAGGTCAACTTGCCACACGGAAATGGTGTTGCGGTTTTTCAGTGGGCAGGGTGTGTTCAAAGCAGCAGTTCCTTTCAAGTTACAGACCTGTGAATAACTTGTATTCACTTCAGATGTGTCGTTCATGTTATCATCAAATCTGTCTCTCTCCCGACTGACTTCGTGGAGTTAGCAAAGCCGACGAGGATTACCTGAAGAGATAACCCATCCTTAATAGATAACTGAAACGAAAAAGCAAATAGATTGCCATTGGACCCAGATAGGAATCCTGCCGACTCGGGGTCGAAATGACCATGGTACTCGAGGCGTTTAGAGGAGTTGGGGAAGTCTTACTCCATGTGGGATTAACACCGCCACGGCAGCCAAATCACTCCGGCCTTGGCGTTACCTTTGGTCACTGCCTCTATCATCACAAGGAATTCGGGCGCCTTAAAGGCAAACATGGGAGATTGGAACGACAAAAATCGTGCTAGGATTCTCCATCAGTAGAACGACTGTCTACTTCAACGCTGAGTATGTATCTTAAAGGCTCACAGTATTGTTTTCGGACTGTGTGTTAAGGGTAAGCCGACTTGGTATTGCTCGGAAATAGTCGACATCCTTAATGCAGTAACTTCATGGGGCTATGTTTGGTACTTGTTCCTCCTCTCCTCCATCCTGTTATGTAATCTCCTATCTAGTTTGCCCCCACCGTCTTGGTGACATTGTTCGAGAAATAGTAGGCAGCTTCCTAGTGGACGTTCCCAGTTCACTAAATTGTGGTCTTACTTCGGTGGTAGCCATTGTACAGAACTGGAAATCGAGGTGGTTGTTAAAAGTCGCTGTGATTTCGGTCGCCACGATAATGAACTTTCTTCTCTACACTTATGAATAAAAGCTAGACAGTGAAGTTGGGATTGCTTCTTTGGTATGAGTCAGCCCTGAAGCCGCACTGATTTGGAAGAAGGGCTGTTAGTAACATATCGAAGGGCTGGGGTGGACCGTCGATAAGGAACGTTAAAAAGGTTATTTTGGGTCTAAACGTCCAACTTATACCTGGGTAGCTTCGACACCGAAACAATCCAGGACAAGTTGCTTCACCTCTTCATTGGTCCCATCGTGTTGCCATTTGCAAATGATTGTGTTCACCGTCCCCACGGATTCCTGTGTACAACTTCACGGCAAGTTATGCGCCCATTATCTGTTGAGGAGGTACTCTTCCACGCGCCAATTGGTCGCGGGGTTGACTGTCGGTGTTGAGGATTGTCTACAGGGCCTCCATGATCGGAATCGTCACCGTCGTGGAGACCTTCAGGGCGTCTTTGGAACATTCACACTATTTGGATGTCTTATTGATGGGCGACTTATCAGTTTACTGTGCTTGAAGCATTCTGCACGTGTAACCTTCCTCATTACCCTGCTTTGAAAGTGATGAAATGCCCATCTTAATTGGAGGATAGCAGAATCCTCACTTTTGCACCGCAAACGCTTAATCTGCTTTGCTTTCGACTTCTTACCCATAGTGACTTGAGACATCTTTTTATTCAGTAAAACGTATTCATTTGCATTCCTTTCAGTTCTCAAGGAGAAGCCCACTACACAGCGCTGTTGCTCAGGCAATCTCTTTGGTAAATGAGTTGCGCAAACAAAGGTTACTGCACGCTAGTAGGTCTGTAGCACCAAATAACATTTGAGCAGTAACCCGGGGCTTATGGGCTATCGGAAGGCAGCAATGTTAGGGGATATCTCAGATTTGTTTTACTGTTTCTATTACCATAAACTTCCCTGAAGACGGCAGGTGGTGCCATTCTGCGTCAGCGCAGTGCTACACGGGCCGCCAAACCGGGCGGCTTGGGGTTGCTACGTCGTCGATCTGCCGGTGGAGCTACCGACGAAGGCGGGTGCTCCGGCTTCGCTGCTGGCACTGCTGCGCCACACCTCTTTGCACTGCGCTCCTCTCACTCCGGTCCGATTTGCGGTCCTGCTGCAGATAGAGAGGCGGAGGCGTTCGATGATGTGCCTACGCCCCCTTCTACCTCACCGCCACCACCACCACCGCCTCGTACTAACGCTATTGCTGTCACCGATCTTACCAATCTACCCGGATGTCGATTTCTATCGCACGAAGTGCGGACTCGACCTCTTGTCAAGTGGCCTGGTTAGCAGACTCGCTCTTATCCCTTAATCTTAGCGTCTGTCATTTGGCTCCCTCTCATTTCCTCCATTTATTCTTCTCCGATCCCCACGTTTACTCTCTCGCTTTCTCTGTCTCCACAGAGGACATCCTCACCATGCCAAAGCGTCAAGAAGTCGCTCATTCAAGCGCCTTTAAAAACCCTCAACAAAATCTCCAAAACCAACAGGAGGACCGTCTAACCCATCTACGTCTCGACTGCACCCCACTGCAGTCCCACTGTTCACTAATCTCTGGCAGCGGTGGGGAAATGCCTCCCCGATCTGGTGCTCGAGTGACCCTCGCGGGTGGCCACGGAAATCGCGGTTCCAGGCCCAATTCACCTGGACGATCTGGCGCCAGTGGTGAGGGCCGAGGGGCCGCCGCGTCTGCCGGCAAGGTCATGCGACGCAAGCGTACCGGTATGACCAAGAGGCCTTGCTACTTATATGGCATAAGTAGATCATCTGAAAATTAGCAATTGTTGTCAACTTTGCAGTCTGAATTCATCCGCTGAGCATGTCGTGTCTCTTGAGAAAGGGTGTATTCACAGGCTCTCTCTCTTTTGTGTGGTTTTAGCTCCTACGAAAGCTGGGTCTTTGGTAGTCTTCCATTATTAAATTTTGGCAGATGAGAGAAAACATCTTATTGGCAACGCTAGTGGAGCATGACTCGCCAAAATGCTGTAGCAATACGGCTGATGTGTTTGCAGCACTTCTGAAAACCCTTCAGAAAGGTGTGGTACCCCCAAATGTAGTTGAGCCCTGGGCTTAGATGTGGATCACTAATTCTGTTGATATTCAAAGCTATCAGTACATAAGGCCTGAGGTAGCCCTGGTGATACTAGCTGTACACGGACCTTCAAGGAATGGTAGGAACCAATATAAGGGTAAACAGATTTAGGTGTTGTTATTTTTGTTGTTATCCTGCGTACAGGTAAGTGTTTGTCTTGCTCTGCCATTTATGGTGCCTTTACAATCAACCCTCTCCTCATCTCCTCCTCCTCCTCCTGCGGACAATTTCAGATCGCCAGAAGAGTGCTATTAATGCGGACGATATTCTACGCTCGACTGGACACTTTCGTAAATACAAGCATTTCAGCACATAGTGCACTGCCGCTGTTTATGTTCATGCTCATGCTGCTGATAGTTTGATCGCTTCTCTCTCTCCTGCACGATTGCTTGTGCTGTTCCTCCCCCTCCCCTGTCCACGCCTTAGTGGTGACCTGTGGTGGTAGTGCATCCCCACCTCACTACCATATAACATGTTCTAAATCCATCTGGTGGTGCGATTGATAACGATAATTAGTCTACTCAGGCAGTGTTTCACGCGAGGCGTCTACCAGCTCTATCTTCTCGACCACCGCCGCCGGGCGAGTTAAGTAGGCTACGTAAGGTTCATTTCCATTCAGTTCTGACCTCCGTGTAATTGACAGAGACCACCACTTCTCCACTTAAGCGAGAAGTTCTAAGGCCATTCACGAGATCAACTGTTACCGTTTTCTTCCACGTCGAATGCCGTAGTATTGTGCTTCATCATAACTGATGTTAATCAAAATTAAGTTTTTCTTTAATGTCGACGTGTTTTACAATTCCCTGTTCAAATGGGGAAGCAGCTATCTTATACACTCGCAGATGGTCTGGAAGGCCAATATCACTGCACCGTGACGCCATGGAGGAGCCTGCATTGAAGTTTAGCACGTCGGAAAGCATTCCGAGACCCTTCGGTCATCATCACTGTCATCACATTTGATTGCTTGTGTCTTCTACGATTTGCCCCTAGTGGTGCGCGCTGTCCCCACTCACTAGCGCTTACGTCGGGCCCCCTCACACCGCTAATTTGAGCATGATTTATCTGCCCCTTTCCCCCCCCCCCCCCGGACGCTCCCCGGAGTTACTGATTTCACTCTCTCCACTTAATCCGCCTATCTTCAGCCTTTTATTACAATTTGCAGACGAGGTCACACAACGCAACGAGAAAGACGCAAAGATTCTGCAAATCATTGAACTCTACTGCGGCAGTGGCCTCCCGAAGGGCGCTCTCAAACCACGTAAGTCTGGTTGACGTTTGAGTTTAAGTAGTCAGTGAATTTCTACATGTGGTGTAGTAAAGGTCAGTTAAAGGCGTCAGCTTTCCCACCGCTTTGTAGTTGCAGTCGAACAAACAAGGTAACGAGGTGTTTCTGCACACTTTTTTCCCATTAACACGGGCTGATTTCTGCAGTTTGTTTTTAGTGGTGTGCGTGTGAGTGTGGCCTGATGATGATGACCTGATTATCCTTGGGATTCTGTCCCCCTTGAATTTGCGTGTGTCCGCTTCTTCCAATATTCCTGAGATCTAAATTTGGCGAAGCTAGAGAAACTCAAGAAGTTATAAAGCGCACTCAACCTTAATTTGGCGGTTCAGGTTGACAGATAGATAGGTCATGCATAAAACCGGCTTGAAGGAACACCGTCTCTGTGCATCATCCTCAAAACACTATCCCAAGTGAGTGAAATAGCCGAAGAAGTAGGAGAAACGCCAAAGTGCTACTACTTAAAAACAAGTTTCAGTAGCAGAGGTGGTTGATTGTGCAGATTAAATTGAAGTGGCCTGTTGAAGCAAAAAGCATGAAGTTCCACAGTTGGAATTAGCAAAGAGCACAACATCAAGAGTTCTTAAATGCTCTACTGCTTTACTATCGAGAAAAAAAATTAAGCATTAACAGGACCGACCCTGAATGCAGTTTCTTAGTAGAGGAGTCTCAGCCAAGGGAGGCTAGAGGGCTGCGAAATGGTGGCGCCTCTACCTCGGATGCCACAGGGGTGGTTGGGTGTGCCGATCATACACGACGGTCGTGATTACTAATTCCTCGTAGCAGTTGACCTTACGGTGTTGCCAACTAGCGTTGCGTCCGCGCGGCTTTCGGTATAGGTCTCCAGACAGACTTGATATTTACTTCGGAAGGTCTTGTTAACCGCATGAGATCGTTTGTGCGCATGCATCACGGGGTCTGGATATGCGTCAGACCATCGATACGGCGTTCTTCAATGCCTAATAAACCTAAAGGATCCGGTTTGACTTTATCCGCCTTCGCTACTTGAGTTTAACTCGTATTCCACAGGTGCAGCCGGTTCACGTGTCAAACTTGGTGTATGGAATGCGGAGAAGGTGGAGGGGGCAGTCAAACGTACCATCCAAAAACTTGGCGTCTTTTGACGAATCACCCGAACACGCGTCAAGAATGGGCATCAAGGCAAGTGATATCCCGCTGCGCATTGAAGTAAATTGGGAGGGAAGAAGCGACTCCTTTACATCTATAGCACCTGAGAAAGTCGTAGAACATTGTGACCTAATGCGCTGACAGGTGAAAAAAGCATCAGGCTAGAGTGTATTGGACTGCTGATCTAGAAGTCAATCGGCGCGGTGCTTCTTCTGGCCTCCACCACGGTCCCTCTTATTTGGGAACCCTCCTCTTATCAAATGTCACTTAAACTGACCGCATGGATGCAGATCGAGGTTTTCTAATTCACGAACCGTGCGTGATCCGGTTTCAAAGGTGCAGAAGCTTTGTATCGCCTTTGTTGTGTGGCATGCAGTTCAGCAGTTGTTTACATGTGTCTGACTCCTGCGGCGAAAATCCCTCAACCTTTGACAACCACAGAGAACAAAGCGTACCTATTCACGGGAACTACTCAAGACTACGGCATGGAGACCGGATTGCAGTACTTTCAGCACCAATGGCAACAGAACAATTAGTAGAAGACTAAAGCTAGGTAATTGTCGCCTACCTGTAGTGGCACTCAAGGCGGCGAGTGAAGTTTGAACAGCACCACCGATGTGTTGATTGGGACCAGTTGCCTTGTTGCACTCCGCATGCCTGTCCATCTATTTGAGCTATGCACGGATCTGGCTTGCCTCTTAAGCCATACTGCTTCAACTCTTTCCATATTTTTTGTTCTTCAGTTGATCTAACACAACTGCGGCTGAGTTGCACGGAGATGAGGATGAAGGAGAACTCGCTGCCTCCGCCCGGCACCACCGCACCCGTTGGCCCTACGGTGCCGCCGCGAACCTATGAGAACATCGACCCCACCCCTCCTATGGTGCCCCTTCGTCCTCCACCCATTATTCTACCCACCTCGGCTTCTGCTCGTAAGACCTAGCTTACCGTCTCCATCCTCACATACTTATTGAAGACAATAATTTATTTAATTTCATCCTACTTTTTAATCACACAGAGACCGATTTTTGTCTCACTTTTCGTGTTCGTATAGCCGAGAATTGTTTAAGCTGAGTGGGAGGGGGGCTACGCAATGCAGGCACCCCTTTTCGCTCCAACTGATCCCTTTATTCTTGCCACTGTCGACGTAATTCTAGAGCCGGACACTTGTATGTCATCACCGGAGTTTGTATTGGAATTAAGCGAGGAACTGTTGGAATCGGCTGTTTGAATTGCTTTAAAGCAATTCTTCCGTTGCTAGGTTTGGTCGTCTTCTCTTCTCCCATGGAACCTCTTTTTAGACGAGAAATGAGTGAATATGATGTCATTCAATTGTCGCAAGAGTTTTTGGGCATCACTTGTAGACAAGTTGAACCGACAAAACACAGAAGAGGGGCATTTACTTTCACTCCTTAACACGTCACCACAGATGCATTCATTCACTGAAATGCTGGTTGAGATACTTAGTGAAGTAAAGCGGCGCACTATCCCGTCGTTGGGATTGTTTCAAGACCTCAAGTGGAGGGGTCACTGGTGTAGGGTGAGATGGCACTGCCAAGTAAACTTTCTATTACCACCTTGCAACTGCCCACAGTTCCAGTTCTACAGTCTTACGCTGGAAGAGTCTCAGTCTTGATGGTGATGTTCCGACACATGGAGTATCAGGATCAGATTTTCGCTCTAAGAAAGCTCGGAGGCATCAAAGATCTTCCCCTAGCAAATTGTCCCCTTTTTACATCCCAAAAAAGTAGCTTGGGTGGTGTTTTGATACATCTCGTTGAAATAATCACCATTGCAATCTGTCTTGCCACCAATTCCACCTTGGCGATGAAAACTTGGTCCCACCTTGATACGGCGGGGTGGAGGTGGCTACAGCCCCAGCTTGCAACCTCGTCGGGTGCGTCCGCATTCAAGGGGCCGGATCCTATACGCGAAGGAAGTGAAAAGCACATTGCGGGTTTTTCGAGCTTATTTTCGGTCCGTCTGTTCGAGTCTTTGCCTCTCGCATTTCACCAGTTCCGCTTCTCGGTTGATGTGGATGCAGATCAAGTGCTTCATTACCACTCACATCAAACATTGCTGACATTTCCTCTTCACACCTCGATCCCCCACTTAGTTCCTCGTAGCTGTCAAGAGTAGACACCTCGATCAGTCGGTTAGTTTAGGTCATTCCTGACACCGCGCCTTCTCCAAATACTATATCTACCCAACTTGAAGATTCTGCAGCCTTTGCGGGAGGTTAATGTTGGTTCGCACCAGGCTAAGATGTAACCAAGATCAGGAAATAAAGAGCAGAAGTTAGGAATTGAAGAAAAAAATTAGGGTTAGCTGAATCTTGCGGTTATTTGGTCGAATTTTGATGCTTGTGGATCACAAGAACGCGAAATCGGCACATCTTTTAAATGCCTTGTTAAAATTCCCTTTCTATTCTTCATTTCTCGTAGTACATGGTCGCGGGAACGAGATCTCCTTTAAGCCCATCGGAAACGAATTTGTAGTTCAATTAAGTGGTTTTTGCCGACCCCAATTTAATGGCGCATTAGGTAGGAGGTGGTCTGTTACCTAACCAGTTGATAGATGCGCAGCAGTCGAATAAACCCTAAAAGGCGATCTAAGAATGCCTGCAACTCCATACAACGTCCCTATTTCAAGTCTCCTGCAGTTCCCACCATCGTGGTTACTTCCAGAGCACGCTAGAACTGTGCGCTCCTGCAGACAGAGGTGCTTTAGGGGTTCCATTAATCGCCGTAATGGACTGGAAGCCACCACGTGTCGACGGCTCACCGCGTATCCACAAGTTTTGCCTCTCTGCTCACTCACTCCCATCGGCGGATAAAGACGTCTTTATGAAAGCCCTGGCCACCTGATTAATCGGGGTGGCGGCTCAACAGGATCCAAGCTCACGTCCATAAACACCAGATTGTAGCGGGGACAAACCCATCTGACGGCAACTTTGTTATGGAACTACGGAAAAGTTGGAGGCCTAGTGGCCAGTAATGGAAGACAAAAGCTAGGCAAAAGGGTCTCACTCATCCACTTCCTGCGTGCTGCCAACATATAACTGACAGGTGCGCAAAGAGACAGACAATAAACTCAAGAGACTCACACTATGCTCTTCAATTCCTTCCGTCTATTCGTGTTGTGCTCTTGACATTGTTCGCTGATTGACCGACTGGCTGACTAGGCAAATGATTGCCTGGTCCGTTGGTTGAATGACCGATTGCAATCGTACTTTGTTCCAGTATTCATTAACCGGATGGAAGTGCGAGGCAGTACCGAGACTGCCAATTGCACACTTTGAGGAGAAGGCACACACGTCACTTCAGCCTTGTGTGTGTGTGAATGTCTGAGGTGGGCTGCAGACTCAACTGGGCGCTACGAATTCCTTACTAAGGGTAAAACCGTTATGACTGAGATCCATCTATCCAATACGACACAACTTGATGGTATGTGAAAAAAAAACTTTCTTTCCGTTTAGAAACAGAAAGGACAAGTACGGATGAGTTAAAATAATGTGGTTTTCTTATTCTCACAATTTTATTACACCACAATACAAAACTATGCTTCAAATCGCTGCTAAACGTGCCTGTGGCAGCACCACCGCTTTGAAATGAAGTGGAATGGAATGATGATGCCTGATGACACCTGTCCAAGCTCCAAGATAAAATCACTTTCCTTGACATTAGCAGTGGACAATCACATCAAATATGCACGAAATTTAGTGGACAAATGAGGCACAAAAATGAGACGTCTATAGAGGTGGCTAGGAATGGATTGCTTTGCAAGTGTGGAGGCGGTGGCAATGCTTGGGAAGGGGAATCGCAGATTCCAATGGTGGTAAAATGCTGACTAAACCTCTCCACATTACTGTTTTTTGCCTTCTAGACACACTGTAAGCACGTTTTATTGCTTTAAATGGATGTCTGTGATTTACCAACCATAGCCCTCAGAAAGTCACGAAATTACCAGACATTTGAAAAATTACGAGACAAAGTGCGCACAATCAGGGGGATATTGTTGTTGCTCCTGGACCCTATGGACTTTGTAAATCATAACCAGAAAAAAAACAAAAAACGAGACTCAATACGAGCGCATGTCAGTCAAACAGCCCATAAAATTATTGTGACCCGTGATCGCCATCTCAAATTTTGTTTTACATAACCCATTAGTTCCAAAAAGCAAAGAAAGTTTTCATTATTCCATAAATTTGCATAGAAACTGGCCACCCTGTTGAATGCCCAGATTGAAACTGCGTCATTTGGAGAGAGGACTGTGCGGAGTCAAGGTCTTCTTCCATCGTGGCCCTTGCAGTTTCACCTTTTTCCACCATGGACTATAAAGCACGTAAAACAAAGTTTCTAGGGTAAGGAGAGCACTCTAATCTACCAAATTAAGTAATCCTAACTTGCAAATGTGAAATGTGGGTTTCAACTTGGCAAATTTCAGATTGTGCCTGAAACCTGATCCCTTTCAATCCGGCGTGTGTGCGTGCGTGCGTGTGTGGGAACTCCCTGAACCGCCCTGCCCTACAATCCTACTCCCACGGCAGTGAGGTTGTAGTAAAAAAGGCGAATTACATCAAATCTAATAACTCCTATTTCTTGATGTGATGCCACCGGGGCTTGTCATGTGACAAGGTGACTAAATACTGTGTTAGTAATTGTACTACCATTAATCAAGTGCAGAAATTAAAAATCTACCCCTTTAGTGTTTCTTTTGAATGTGGCCTACAAAAAAGAGGCAAAACTTAGCCCCAGATTCCTTCAATGACACAATGAACGTAGTACATACCTCCATTTTCTTTTCCAAGGAGAATGTGCCTAATATGATTGTATTTCTAATCGCGCCGTCATTTCCAAGGCGATTCCGAATTCAGCGCAATTTTTTTTCTGCAGTCGTGGGCATGCAAGATAACTAAGGAGCTCAGGAATGTATGCGGTAACTAGATTAAATCTACGCGCAAGTTCATTTCCATCATTCTAAGTAGATTAGGGTCGGCAAAATTAAATAACTAGTTTAAAGTATATAAATGGAAGAATTCCTCAAAGGTTATGTAGTGACTTACATGAGGACGGAAAATATATCTTCGATGCTCAGAAGGACTAGAAGGCGGAGGTCATGCCGCCCAGCAGAAGTAGAAACGGCGGAGCCCCAAGTGCCCGCGTAACTAGGACGAAAAGTTGAACAAATAATCAAAGCGCTACACATAGACTTAACAAACAAGGATTTCCTTGAATGAGAATAAAACTGCTTTGAATAGCTGTGGCTATAATAAGGCATGGCCCCGTATGAAGTGCAAACCTCAATTTTACTCGATAAGGTGAACAGAATACTGCAAAGGAAGGCTCTGAGTAATTAGGTAGTGATTTGACAGTTAGTTTAACTGCTTGATTAACTACGAGGGTACTTGGGCATCCGCGCATGACACTTGCCGCTCCCGCTCTGAAGAATGGCGCACCGGGCCATGATGATGGCCCTCCAACTCTTCTCCGACACATTACAATGCCAGGGAAGACTCAGGGCACTAATGATTACACGAACCGGACCCTTGTGGATAGATCCAACGGATTGGAACATGTAGCATGTCGCATGACAAAGTTACACAGATCAGTGAGCAAATCTATTTTGAAATAAAGTATTTCATGAGGTAATAAAAGAGAGCCAAGAATAATGCAGTCAATAAGAAGAATGACTGGAAGTGGAATTAGGCGTTATCTTTTCCTTCCTAGCACAACACACCAAAGGGGGTTCAGGCGTGTAAGGCAAAACTGAGGAAGCTGAAGAGGACTAATAATGAAAATGGTGCCGAAATTCCCCTTTCTTATTCTCAAACAGCTAATTAGAATCTTTTAATCATAAAATGAATTTTGCAGATAGAGTTAACTTTTCAGAAGGTTGTAAAGTGTCTAGAAGCATCTGGTGCACATTCGAGAGAACGCATGACAAATTCTCAAGAGTAATTAAGGCGATTACCTTGGTTGGGAGGGAGCATTTTCTATTGTGCAGAAATCACATACAAACCCACTGAGCTTGTGCCTATGAGTAGCGCTTAAATCAAATTATGCGGTGGTTTTAGGGTTGCCTATAAAACCGCGCCAGTTGCGCATATGTCGGAATAGGCAGGAAGAAGTAGGCTTAACAGCAACGCCTTCACCATGAAAACCATCTGTCGAAGCAATCCCGACCCCACGTCATGCGCCAATAAACCGCGGATCGTGCGAATGGACCTCGATGAGAAAGCGGAGTCCTATTTCCTCCGAGCTGTCTACGAGGCCTGCCAATGCTACACTGACCCCGTCGACCTCTGCACTGCCATTAAGCAGTGCCTCGATCAGAAGTTCGGTCAAATGTGGCACGTTGTCGTAGGCCCAGAATTTGGAAGGTCAGTTGGTTTTTCAAGTCACCTATTTTAAGCAGTGGTAACCACAACTCGGCTACTGGATTTTTGCTTCTTGCCTCGCAAACTCAAAATGCAACCTAGCTAATAAAACGGCGATACACCTAATCAGTGCAAAATACAAGTTTTTAGAAAACCACATATTGAGAATTTTTGCCTAATCCTTTCACAAATGAGTAAACATCCCGAGGACGCCGTAAATTCGAATGAACACCATGCTAAACTGTCTCCATTACTCACGACCTTCCCTCCAAAACGATTTCCGTATTCCCTCAAAAAAGTTTATTTAATGCATGAAGCACCTTTCCAAGCCTAATACAACTAGAGTGGATGAAGCAGAGAGCGTACTCATGGTAAGACCACTTAAAGACACAAGCACATTAATTCGTCACCAGTTAATTCGGTGGATTCAATTAACCAAGTGTCATTCAGAGCGAATTTGGCAGACAGAGAGGAGCGCGCACACGCACATCACACTCGAGTAAGTCGATAATGGCACCACGCGGAGACCAATCAGAGTGCGGTGGTGCGTGAATGTGTGCACAGGCGGAAGGTGTGAAAGAATAGAGGTGAGAGAAGAGGCAGATGTGATGTCGAATCATGTCTAACTACCGTCAGACATGCTGTATCACGGGCCCATCCAGTGATCATTCGTCTAAGCCTCGATTCCTCCGAAAATCCCTGGATGAAAATGTGGAGGCCGACTTCCTCTACTATGTGCGCCAGGTGTACCATAATTACGACGATCCAGAGGACATGTGCACAGCGTTAAGGACGCGTCTTGAGGACGAATTTGGTCCCACTTGGCATGTTATCATCGGCGACTACTTCGGAAGGTAGGTGAGGGAATGCAAGCGCGCCAAAATAAACCGTAGTAGAGGATACCGTGAAACACAGAGGGAACGGGAAGCCACATAGTCATAGCTATTTTTTAATGTTAAGAATGTCCCCACAAAGTCCTCAGGGATTCTAAACGATCCATGCGAGACACGCTTAAATATCGGTACCTACAAGCCTCACCCTAACTTAGTTTTTGTAGCAAACAGAATTCCTCACAGTTTCAAAATTCCGATTAATTATAACAAATAAGGATAAGTTGTTTTAGGCTTAGAACCATAACTTAAATTTTTTTACGATAAAAATTTCATTTTATTAGTTCTAATGATCAAACCACAGGTAAGGTGTTGGCATC
Source organism: Echinococcus granulosus (assembly GCF_000524195.1). Lineage (NCBI taxonomy): Eukaryota > Metazoa > Platyhelminthes > Cestoda > Cyclophyllidea > Taeniidae > Echinococcus > Echinococcus granulosus. The sequence continues at coordinate 737,625 of NW_020170412.1, read as the reverse complement.
AATTTATGTTCGTAATAGCCTTTTAGATGTAAAGCTTTTTCATCACACTTTTACAGCGATTCAGCGTCACCTAAATAACGTTATCAAAGAATACTTTTAAAAGAATTAAAACACCTTCCTAGCCATTAGGCATTCGGTGCATTGTTTATTGTATTTAATTTTCTCCCCGAATTATAGTTAATTTGTGTGTTAAGAGGGCTAATGTGGGGAACTATACAGCTGGAGCCACCAAGTCGATTCTGCAAAATTTAGTTAAATAACTTCTGGGTTAATCAAATTCTACTGATTAGAATCCTACTTGATGTTCACTTTTGGAATGGGAGTCGACTCCTTACGGTAGGAGCCATCTGCAAATTAGTACTGTAAAGTTTCACGCTTAAATAGTTTTCTAAAATCCGATTTGTTGTTTTTTAATAGACAAATACAAGTACCAGCCTTTTTATTCAAAGAAATCATTGTAGGACTACTGCGCAAGGCAAAGAAATCGAATTTACTCGTGATGATCTATTGAAATGCAACCGTATATCGGAATTTCTGGAGTTATGGCCCACTCTGTAGCGTCCCGGGACTCCCTGAAGACGAAAGAAGACACAATACTCATGCAGAATATATATATTCAGCACGGAGAAGGTGTCTGGGCTATTGGCATGGCCCAAAAAGCCATGCCCACCCAGCGAGGTACAAGGGGGCTAATTCGAAGTACAAAAGTGGCGCCTCACCGGAACTGAGTGATAAACCACTATCGTATTACAACTCACTTTACAATTTCCGTACTTTAACCCACCCACCCGAGCGCCATGTGACTTCTACTAATTGGCGTTTGGGGTTTCATTGGTGTCAAGAATCGGTCGCTCCATGCGGGTACGGTATCAGCAAAGGGGGCGAACAGTTTTAATTTTTGCGTGCCAAAAATGGAGGCAAAATAGAATCGTGATTTTGGTATTAAGTTCTAAGCATTCTCCTTTACTTTCCTCCGTTTCAGCCACTTCGAGCATGATCCACAGGGTTTCTGCTACATCACCTACCAAGGCCTCTCGTTCCTTATGTTCAAATTCGGCTAAGCGAAGGAGAAAGCGTCAGTGTTCTCTTACAACTTTATAGAAAATCTTACCGTCTCCCTTACTTCTACATATTCCCATGACAGATTGCACTGATGCCAGAAAAGGATGCTTTGATAATGCTTCTATAAATGCTAGCACAAATGGTGGGTTTGTGAATGTTGGTGGTGGTAATCCGGATACCATGGAAGATTATCCACTTTAAAGCTTATACGTGACAAAAATAATCTTACATATGCTAAACGTCAGGCTGATGCGTGCTAAGGGGTATACACACGAATTTGAGGGATTATACGGTCGGTACTACTACTCAAATCATTGTAAGTAAAGGAAGCATTGAGTAGATTTGAGGCGTTCAGTGGAGATGAAATGGAACTAAAGACCAGTAACCAACCCTAAGGCTGAATCTGTTCCACTCAAAAAAAAGGTCTTCGTTTAATCTTCAGAAATCTAGCTCGTTTACTTCCATTAAATGAATAACTGTGACAAAAGTTAACGCCCTCGAGCCTGGGAAAACCGTAAAACTGACCTAAGAAAAGTATCGATACGACGGTTACTCGATACTGGACGTGAAGCCTTAAGTAACCCACTCCCACACGACTCTACGAGGGGTAGCTCTCAGTCCACCACGCCAAGCGCTTATGCCGCTACCGAGGGCAAATTCGTTCCTCCATCGCACATACACCTGCCAAGAAGAAGCGGGTGAATCAAGACTGCCCCTTCATTCCAAGTTATGTACTCTCTTCCTGACTCGTTGCATGGAAGAATGCCAAGCCTTATCACACTAAATTGGTAGGCTATTCGGTTCGCCAGGCAGGAATGGGTGGCTGCCAATTATACGAGCCTGAGGGTTTGGAACTACCTTTCAAAGTGCCTGGTATGAAACATCCCTCACGCGGAATAGAAATGAATTGATCTTTCCGACTAAAGATAATAAAACTAAACGTTTTTTTGGGTCGTGGACATAAAAGTCATGAAATCCTGCTCCCAAAGAATCCGATTTTGTAATTCCTTTTATGGAATAACTCGGACAAAGTCAGGCAAACCGGAGTCGATGTGGCGACCTTGACACCGACTAATAGGAGGCGTCCTGACTAAACTCTGTTCTCACAGTCAATTTTTGTATGACATAACGGAAAGGCCAAAATCCTTCATAATGCATCTCAACTTTAAGGATTTTTTGCTGCGGTAGTGCCGTGCGAAGTAAACAACCTACTTATCAATTGGAACTAACTTCGAAACTCCACTCAGTATTTCCAAGAGGTTATTCGAGAAGAAGAGCTCCACTGTAAAAACCACAGCCGCTATAGGAATACCTTTAAGAAAACAAACAAAAAACTCATATCTCATCATTTGAACCATTACTAAGAGAGGAGAGGACTTCGCCCTTCATCGTGACCTCAAGTCCCCACCAAAAAAGGGACTGCAACATTCGGAGGGAAAAAGAAAGTGGCCAAATCTGAGGGTGAATTTACCAGCAAATAACATAAATAAAGTGTAATACAAAAAAAAACACGTTTGTCGCCATATTGGAAAGCATCTGGTGAAGCACGACCACATAAAAAGTACCAATGAAGACAGGGATCAGCACATGTGAATGGGGGATTGGAAGGACTCTGCAAATGGAGAAGATTCAAGACGTAAATATCCTGAGAATGACGCACAGTTCGACGGAATAGACGAAGTGGAAATTAGGATGTAGCCTCCTCGGGCAGGGAGTAGATTGTCACTGAGGCCAGATAGCCATTTTGCGGAAGCACCTATAAAGACAAGGAAGTAGAGAGAATTATCCACGACCCCGTCTTTCTGGTCTGTCTAAAAAGGGGATACGTTTCGGCAAATCTGTGGAAAGTCTGTCACGGGATTTGGTCGACCTATTGGTGACGTGGAGTCATGCTTAGGCCACCAACACTATTAGCCTACGAGCTCTCTGGTAGCTTCGGGAGGAAATCGGGCCTTACAAATGTCGTTTTCTGAGCGGAACGAGATTCTCTGTTGTCCACCTAGAAGTCTCGATGATCTACTTTCGCCCTCTTACGATCCACTGACTCAAAGTTTGGTGCGTAGAGTCCGAGCATAAGACATGTAATCCTGTCCTCAAGACCCATGACAACACCTGCGCAGAATCCAATTATTCCATCAAAGGAGGAATGAGTAACCTCACAACAGACTAACAGAGGAAGAACTGTCAGCGTCAGAACCGCGTCGAAGTAAACCGAACCCGCATGCCCTAATTAACCACCTCCAATTACATCTTCTGATGAAGTGGGGAGCGTTTGCCTGCTAGCCATGCAACAACCCGCCCTGGCTGCCTACTGGCTTCAACACCTCCCACCACAGAGACGTAGCCATCTCCTGCCGAACAGCAAGGCCATTACGAGCCGACATACATTAGCTCGACCAAGGGCGTAATTGACTCGGTCACAGGTGGAGTGAAAACTGACCTCGAAGATAAGATCACGATAGTTGTAGGCGTTGGTCACGCCAAAAGGATTCCTGCGCGTAGCCGTCTCCTGGTGGATCACCACAGGCTGCTCATTGATCACGCCCTCAAGCAGGGATTGAATCTGACATCAAAATAGAAAAAAAAACGAAATGGGAGCAAAAAATTGTCACCTAGATGGCTACAGCATTCAAAATTGGGAATTCAGACGCTACGCGCCGCTAGTAACCGCTTCAGAGGCAATACGAGATTGCGAGTAACGGAAGCGCTAAAATATTTGCCCAAACTAAGAACGACGGTCAAAATATGATGGGAGGCAAGTAGCGGCTATGCTCCCCAGTCTCCCACACAATTCAGTTTTCACCCCGGTTGTAGAGAGCCCTAGTTAGTCTTCTAGCCTCTAGCAATAAAGCTACCTGTAAGTTCATATGCCTTACAATATCTTCACGAGTAAAATGGGGGAAGAACAGGAGAATATCGTCAGAAGAGAAATATACGTTACCTTTACGAACGGGTCGATCACTAGCGACTTGACTTCGCCGTCGTCGGAGGTGATTGAGAGAGGGATCTCGAACATGCAACGGTAGTAGCTAAAAAGAAGGACAAACGGATAAATGAAGGCACTACAAAACTCATGAATAGCACATTTGAAAAGTGAATGTACTAGGTCTACAAACCGGATATCGCATTTCGTAATACTGGAATTAGACCAGTTTTCCTTTCCACAGAGAAAGACGGGTCGAATCTTTTTAAATTAGAATCAACAACACCTTCACGCGATGAAATGGCGACTGCTAAAGCCCGACAAAATGACTAGCGTAGTAAACACAGAGGCCAGTCACTCACATGTTGAATGCGTACTCCCCAGGCTGATTGGTGTGAAGCACAAAGGTGATGACACGATGCGTTCGCGCGTCAAAGAGGACATCCACGCCAAGAGTGAAGTAGTTATAGAAGTAGTCGCAGCGTTGCTGCCGCATCTTTCGGTAGGACTGGGGCAGGTGAATCATCATCTTATCCTCCGTTTTGTAGTATACTCGACTTGGCGAACCCAATGCTGAAAGCACATCCTGGAGGACAGGAGAAGGGAGGGGAAATAGAACTAGCAAGTGAGCAGAAGAGGAAATCTAGACGTGAGACGACTTTATGGCCAAAGGCGACAAATCTGCTCAAGCATTGATGTAGAACTACCTAAACTAATCATATGCACAGCCAACCGACTTCCAGCTCCAATTCCACTGATAGACGTCTGCATTTTTTTAACTAAAGACCTTTGCAAGCGCCTTTCAATACATTAAACGGAAGTAAGAGATGATGGACCCTCCAAAATTAGCTGAGGCAATCTCATTACAATCACATATACAGAACTTGAAAGTGGGGAAATTGTTCTGCTGTCACAAAACCAATTAGAGCGGAAATCTACTTTGCCTTCTACGAGCAGGATGAACGTCCCAGAAGGGTCTTACTCTCTAGCACTATAAATTATCAATTAGTAAGCCGATACGATTACGAAAAAGGTTGAGTTTCAACAAACACGGTCTTTTTATCCCCATAACATAAAATGGCAGGACTTGATTTGAGAGCAGACAAGCATGACAGAAAATCTACCTCGGTGCTGTCTCCAAAAGCGACACAAGAGGAAAAACGGCGCAGGCCCGGTTCGGCGGGTGGACTGGTTGACAAGTCTAGCAAGAGAGATCAGGGCAAATCAGCCATTAGCGAGAAAGCAAAAGAAATCTGGAACAATAGATACCGCTATATATTCACACTGTACCCTGACAGACGAGATCGAAGCAGAGTTTGAC